>NC_083356.1:60942500-61075000 GCF_030254825.1 Meriones unguiculatus
AGGAATGGCCAAATTACTGGTGTCCCTTTTTAAATTTCAGAGCAATTTTCCCTGTGTAGCATAGCTACTGTCCATAGCACTAACTAGAATTCAAATAACAGAACTCCTGAGACTTAGTAAAACCTTCACACTACTAAATAATACCTAATTTTGATTTTTCCTTATTTTGGTTGGGGAGATAGGGGGCTGTTTTAAAAGATTTTTAAAACCACTTTAGGTTACCTGGATGCCCCAGCTAATCGTCATAATTTCTCTGTTTTTAGAATAATGAATACTTCTTTGGCAAACTCATACCTACAGCCTGGTATAGCAGGGACAGCTGTTGTCCTATTTGAAGCCCAAGAAATCAGCACTGCCAGCCAGTTCCTGCAAGACAGAAGACTTCTGGCAAAAATGGCCTTGTTCTTTTACAAAAATAGCAAGCCATCATCTGGATAAAGTCAGGAAGGCCGATGACTGCTGCCAAAGTGAGAGTCCATGATGCTCATGGGAAGTCAATTCTAAATAGGACCAAAATCTCGATAAGGGATAATTTAGATTTAGGGAAGATACGGAACATGCTGAATACTAAATATTTAAAACAATTGCTGAGGCAAGCTGTGATACTTTCTGCCAAAACATCCAAACATTTTTTTTGTTAAATATATAACTGCGAAATGTTGTATGTGAAAAAAAATCATATTTTAAACAACCCTATGTGACTATGCACACTCTTCTGGGGATGGCTGCAGGACATTTTTACCAAGAAGCACAGATGAAGAGGGAGGGAAGCTAGGCAGGAATGGGGAGATTCATGTAGAGCCCATTTATTTTCAACAATATAATGTGGTGATGAGGAAGCCCCACTGATCTGGAGCTTAAAAACATGACATATGCTTCAGGAAAAACAATCAAGCTACAAACTCAAGTTAAGGAGGGAAATATGATTATTAATTTAAAAAATTGTTGTCATAACCGGGAAAAAAGAATTTTAAAGAGCGTTATTCTAATAAAATCCCACAACACTTTATGAAACTGAAACATAACTTTGAAATATACCCAGATTTCTTCATGCAAGTTTGTGTACAAGTCAGGCCATGTATAAAAATGAAAGTATCATTATATTTCATATTACTCCTAAGGAACTCTGGGAGGTTTCACTTCCCAGGTATATGGCAAAAAAAAAAAAAATAAGATTTCCACAGAGAAATCAAGAGTGATGTCAAACTTCAAAAACAGCAAAGCAGAGATGTACAAATTCACCCAGCAGAGAAAAATATTACTCCCAAGTCAACATGGCTGGACTGCCATATTTGAATAAACAAACATATCTGAAAAAGAAAATATCAGCTAATAGAGTCAGTCAGCAAAAAAAAAAAAAAAAAAAAAAAGTGTACCAAAGGAGATTCATAGTGGCAAACATTGGCAGTGCCTGCTCAAGCACTCTCCAAGAGAACGGAAGTTTTTGGATGTCAGTCCATCCTCTCCAAATGGAATAGAAAGCCGTCTCTTCCATGCGGATGAATGTGAGGAGTGGAAAACCAAAGGCCCTGGCAGCATCATTGCTCCATTGTCCATACAGTCTGTGGGCTAAAATGGAAGTGGCTACATTCTTCATCTTGATATATTTAAATTTCATTTTCTATAACTCTGCTTTGACATCTCATCACATAACCTTCTGAGACACATTAAAAACTTTAGGGATGTGATATGCAATATACTGTGTCAAGTTTCCTTAAAAATGACCTTATTTTCTATATGTCCTTGTTATTTTTTTATGGATCTCAATTCTCTGGAAACTATGAAAAAGTAATGTCTGTGATACAAAACTATGGAAGCCAGCGATGGTTTGATCTGTTCACAGTTCCGCCGGTAGACGCAGCCAATTGTGAGCAGATCAATTGCTTATATACATTCATGATAATTTGTTCCTCAAGAAGCCATCAACATACTCCATGATGCAACATATATTAAACTCAGAGTGCTGAAAATCATCTAGTGTGACTTGGTCTCTCTATGAAGAAAAAAAAAATCCAAAGGACATACTTCTGATAAATTCTACTCAGAGTAGGCTAGTTAGATTACATTTGTTGAGGACTCTTTGCCAAACTAATGTAGCTATTTTCAAAGTACATGTCCTGGAGAAGGCATGCGCTACACTCTGCTTTACAGACATACAAATGTGCAAAACAAGTCAGAATTCTCATGGAGCTATAGAAAAGTTGTCAATTAGGCTATGTTTAACCCTAGTGTGTTCTTTCTCATAGTTTCTGAAGTCTTGTTAACTATCCTGAACTGTCTTCCTTAAACCTAATTAAATGTTTACTGAAAGTCCCAGGATAAGACCAAAAGTGATCTTATTGAGCAGTATCTGTGTGTGTGTGTGTGTGGGGGGAACCTCAGTATGATGTCATGAGTAAGAGCTGATCTAGATACTGACTTCCCTTGCTGCAGCGTCTATACAGCATAGTCTCTACAGAACAAAGACAAAGGCAATAAGCAAATTACTGTCTTGCCTAGGTCAAATGCTTGGGTTTTACGGAATTTTTTTTTATCAGTTACATTTTATTAACTCTGTATCCCAGCCGTGTCCCGATCCCTCATTCCCTCCCAGTCCCTCCCTCCCTCCCTCATCTCCACCCTGCCCCTTTCCATGTCCACTGATAGGGGGGACCTCCTCCCCATTCATCTGATCCTGTTTTATCAGGTATCTTCAGGACTGGCTGCAAAGCCCTCCTCTGTGGCCTAACAGGACTGCTCCTCCCTTCGGGGGTGGGGAGACCAAAGAGCCAGTCATCGAGTTCCTGTTAGAAATAGTCCCTGTTCCCCTCACTTTGGGAAACCAATTGGTTACTGAGCTACCACAGGCTACATCTGAGTGGAGGTTCTAGGTTATATCCATACATGGTCCTTGGTTGAATGTCAGTCTCAGAAAAGACCCTGTGCCCAGATATATTTGGTCCTTGTGGAGCTCCTATCCTTTCCCCATCAGACTAACTCCCCTTCTTTCTTATGATTCCCTGTACTCTGCCAAAGGTTTGGTCATGAGTCTTTACTTTGAAAACACTGCTAGTTAGAGTCTTTCAGATGCGCTCAGTAGACTCCTGTCATACGTTCAATGCACATCCCATCTGTCTTTCTAAACAAGGATTGATCATCTTACCCCATGTCCGCTCAAAATGGAATTTTTTTACAACGTAGAATTCACAGGAAGAAGATACAACTGAAATTCGAGAGGGCGGATGGTACATTGAGATTAACTTGGTTCCAGTTTGTGACTCTGACTCTAGGACAAACTCTAGTCCTGCTGTGGAAAGTGTCAAATTCAGTTCCTAGGTCTATGGCAACTATGGTAACTAGTTTGCTAAGATGTTTACAAGGAAATCCACTCAAGCACCTTTGGGAGACCAGAAGAACCTAGGACCAAGGTAATTGTTGGTCTAGTTACAGGATGACAGTAACCCCAAAAGGTCTTGAGAACCCATTTTGCAAACTGAATTCACTTTCTGTGTCACAGAGCTTTTGAATAGGTCTGTCATTCTTCATTTTCATTTTCTCACACTCTCTATACATCCCTCCCTTCCTACATCCCCCTCTCTATCCCTGCCCCTGTGTCTATCACCCCCAAGAGCAATAAATACATCGGTTTACTACTCCCCTCTTCTTTCTCCTAATCCTCTTCCTCCATCATTACCTGCATAACTTTTCTAGAATCATTATTGGGCTTATCCAGTGAATTCAGAAATTATGTAATTAACCTCAAGAAAGTTGAGTCAGGATAGCTCTTTCTGTCTGAGCATCCTGTCTTTGGTCCTCAGCTGGAGGATAAGTCTTCCTTCTTTAGTTAATTATCTCTGGAAAGGCCCTTGGGCTTTTTATTTCTAATTTATCTATTCTTTTTTTTTTTTGTTTGGTGTGTGTGTGTGTGTATGTGTGTGTATACACATAAAATCCAGAGGTTTGCATTGGGGTCTTCTGTCACTAAGACCTTTTCTGAGATACGGTCTCATTGAACCAGGGCTTCTCCTTTCAGCTGAGCTGGTGGCCAGGTTGTCCCTGGAGTCAGCTGATTTAACCCTGCCCTGGGGTTGCAAGTGCTCACTGGTATTACAGATCTGCTCTGTCATGCACAGCTTTTACGCACATACTGAACATCAAACTCGGGTCCTATGTTTGTGAGCCAAGTATTTTGCCCATTAAGCCATCTCTCTGGCGATTCCCTCAGTGATTCTAAGCCCTGTGATGCTGATGATCAACACAAATTATTACAGAGAGAGAGGAATAGATTCTGGTAAAATGATGTGCAAAGTCCATCTGTGTGTGAAGAATTTTAAAATTCATAGGTAAGTAGATCCAACTGAAAATAACCATTCTTAGCAAGGTCATCCAGATGCAGAAAGAAAAGGCCTTCTCTCAGTGGTGGATTCTAGCTTGGGATTTTTGTCATGTGTTTTAAATTGAAGTGCCCATATAAGTTGAGGATCTCATAAGAGGCTGTAAAAGGGATATGAGGAGATGGAAGATATAATGAAGGAGGAAAGGGGAATAATAGAAAAGGAAGAGTTAAATAGTGTGGAAGATGGGAAGACAGGGTAAAGAAGGGAGTGTGAGGTGAGATAACTAACTAAAAGGACATTTCAAAACCTCATATAGAAAATTGTCACTGTAGAAGCTTCCTAACACACACACACACACACACACACACACACACACACATACGGCATTAAATAGAATTACTCTATAATGAAGATAAATTTATCTACTAAACACCAGTCTAGCAGTAAAAAGCCCAGTGTTAGACATGGTTACCTCTGTTGAGATGTTGCACAGAGGAGTACCATAAGTCTCCCCACAAACATTACAGGCAGTTGCTGTTCCTCCTGGCTAATTTCTGGAACTTAAAGGTAAAATTCTATCCCTGAAGATGCTTATACTCGAGTCACAAGACACTAAGAAATCAAGCTGGTACCAACCTGAAAGTGAGCTGTCACAGGGCTGGAAGGCTCACGCTTTTAAATCATTAGTATTTAGCCATTGGTGGATGCTGAGAACGACAACAGCAACTCTTAGAAAGAGATCTTCTCCGACGCAATAGTGGCGTCTACTTTGTAGGAGTAACCAAACATTTTTATTGAATTTCAAGCCTATTTCACAAGAGGGAACTAATGTCTTACACTGTTAAATGGGTCCAAATCCCACTGCGGAACAGGTCACAGGCCCTCGAGGAAATAGTCTGCTAAGTTGATATAATACTAAAGATACTAAGCATACACTAAAGATATAATACTGACTATATGATACTAAAGACCCCTAAGATCTTCATATTCATACATTAGTACATCTCTCAACCTTCATCAAGAAGCTTCTTTTTGTTGTAGTGGATGATCAATACAGAATCGCACAACTAGTCAAAACACACAGACTGTGGTCTGGTCAACTCTATATGTGACATCTGTGTCATACCATTTCCTTCAAGGCTCAGGGATCATTGCAAAGAGGAATTAGAAGGATAGCAGGAGCTAGGCCAGCAGTAGATGTCTGCAGTACTTGTAAAGCCGACGTGGCCATCACACCAACCAAGCAGCTGTGGCTGCTTGTGTGAGAACTGCAACAGATTCAGCTAGTGCGAGTTCCAGCATGGGTGGAGGACCCATGGCTCCCACTCCTAGCAGAGGAGCTATTGGCAATTAATGGCTGCTGGTGGAGGCAGGGTCAAACTTTCTTCAGAGATGAGGCCACTAAGAAGCTTCTCATCTCCAAGTGATGATATTACATCCATGCAGGTGTAAACAGCACTCAGTAGTTTTAAAAACAAAACACGTAAACTTAGGAGGAAAAATAAGTCTGGGGCATTGGTAGAAGAGCAGGAGATAAGGGAGTAAACATGGATTTGATCAAAGCACATAATAAGCATGTACAAAATTCTCAAACAGTATTTTTATTTGAAAAATTAAAAAATGTTCAGTTAGAATAAATCAGATATATACTGATTATACAGTAAGTATATATTATAGTTCACATATAATATGCTATATTATATATTATGTTATATATAAATAGTATATACATTTTATACTCTATATGATATACAAATCATACTATATCATACTATATATGATATAGTATATGTGATCTATAGTATGTATTATAATTATACATGTTATATAGACATAATATATAGCATATGTATTTTAATCTACTAATTATATAATAAATATAACTAAGAATGCTGAATACTTGGAAATTAATATTCAAGAATATCTTAAAAGCTTTCACAAAAGTAAGATAATGTGAAGTGATGCTTATATTAATTTCTATAATAATAATGCCTATATTAACTTTTCCATTATATATATTATACAATATTACATATCACAAAATATCACATATAATTAAATATCTGCAACTTTATTTGGCAACTATACAGTAAATATCTCAGAATGCTTTGATAGTTTATTTTCAATGATAAGTCCAATTGAATGAAGGAAGTACCTCTAAGTCATTTGCTAAACAACACATTTTCTGTATTGTTTCAGTTTTAAAATGATCAGGGCATTATTCCTGTCCTTCAGAAATTCATAATCTACTAGTGTAGGGGAATTAAAAAGAAGCACAAAATTAAATATTTTGTAGCATAATCAAGAAGCAGTCTGTCCAGTCGAATAGGAATGATGAGGACTATTGTCCACAGCAGTTACCAACAATGAAAAGAAATTGCATGTTTGAAAAAAAGTCTACATGCCTGCTGTTTCACCTTACCTTGGCAGAGATGTTAAAGATTTAAATGTGCTTGTGTTACTCACTTACCAACAGAATGTATCAGAGAAACAGGTGTGTTCCCAACCATATTCCATAAAGTTAACTTGGAGGCTTACCCAAATGAGTTTTCTTTCCTGTCTATTTTAGTTTTGCTAGTCATGGAATGGTCGTGAGATTAGAAGTGTAATGCCTTGTCACATTTCTCTGGGAAAGGTCTCTGAAATGAGGACACATATTACTTGGGTAATTCTACACCTCACATTTCTACAAGTACATTTGAAAAAGCTAATTAGGAACAATATATACAGTTCAGCAGGTAGTTACTGAAACAGCTCTACAGTTTTATGAAATATATTAGATTTTGGTACACAAATAATATAATCATTTAATGAGTCAATTTCAATTACACTTTTTCACTTGGCACCTTGGAAATAATTTTCTCTAACATGGAGACATTAGTCTTTTTCATGTTCCTACATGTATTTCAGGTTACTAACTAGAAATGAAACTAAATTTAATAAATCTTTTCCTCATTGTCAGTCAAACACCCTCGATTTGATGGATTCTAATGACAAAACAATGTATTACTATCACAAATATTAAAACACAGGGCAAAATGGTTTGTAGCATAATCGCAATATTTAGAAAGGACTTTGAGAGCCTTCAGAATGCAATTTGGAACAGGAACAGCTGCCAATCATTATCATTATTATTAAATAGTTTGAAATAACACATTTGGAAGGTAAAGCCAAAAAGACTTAATCATGCCTTATATCAACCTCCTAAATGAGAGCAGTGAAAGCCAGAACAGATAATGTTTACCCTAATGCAAGGTTCATCCTTCGGTGTGGGTGTTACAAAGGACTTTCACTGGGTAAGCTATCAATAAGTAGCGTCTGGTGTAAGATAGGACAGTGGGATTGTACTTTTCCCATTTAATTTCGATCCTTTCAAATTTAATTCTAACCCCTCTTGTACTTTGTGGTCAGTCCTAGGGACAGGGTGAAAATGAGCACAGACTACTTCCTGCTCTGAACATGGACAGAGGGTGTGAGCTCTGTCCAAAGGCTCTATTGCCAGTTTATTTTTCTCATCATATAGGCAGAAAGAGTACTCAAGGTTATAAACAGACTGACAAAAGAAAAGGATAAAGACATTTCCTTTGTCCCTCCACCCCTCCTCTCCTGTGTGTGTGTGTGTGTGTGTGTGTGTGTGTGTGTGTGTGTGTGTGTGTGTTTGTCTGTAGAGGATATTTTTATTCTCAGACACTGGAGGTGAATTTCCTTAAAAAGGCTAAAGCCAACCTCAGGAAGCCATTTGGGTGTGATTATTACTAGCTTTTGACACACTTACCTTGTTCTACAAGAGATGAACTACTCAAACATTGCTCTCACAGAATGCCAAAGCAGAATTCTCTTATCCACACACTTTTCCATGTTGGTGCACATTCAAGGTTGCCATTCAGGGAATATTAAAGGAACCTCAGTGTTTTAACAAGATAGGTCTTATTAATATAACAGAGACTTTCGCAATAGTTGGTTTGTTGTTTGCAATAACAGGAGAATGCCTGTCTTTTCTGAAGGGACCTAAGGACAAAATTAAAAGAAAGAAAATCAACACATATCAGTGTGTGTGTGTGTGTGTGTGTGTGTGTGTGTGTGTGCGCGCGCGCTTGCACCCGCATGTGTGATAGAGAAAGAAAGAGAAATAGAGAGAGGAGACAGAGGCAGAGACAGAGACACACACAGAGACAGAGAGACAGAGACAGACAAACATTCAGCTTCTTTATTTCTTCCACAAACATGTTCATTAATTTGAGTCCTTGAACATTTAAATAAGTATTTTTTCCAGCCTTCTAAACAACTTTTTGGTTGTGAAATTAGCCCTAGGGATACTAACTGAATCAAGGTGAGCTCAGACTAAGAAATGGAAAGAGAGATCCTGAAATGTGTGGGACAAACAAAACAAAACACACACACACACACACACACACACACACACACACACTGAAAGACAAGAAAAATGAGAGAGATGGTGGAGAGAACACAGAAGATCGTAGAACAGAAGAGAACTGCGCAGAGAGCAAGATTTGGGAAAATGCCAAGGCTGTGTGTATCAACGCGGATGGCAGAAGCTGAAGCCAAAATACCAAAAGTATTCAAAACCCATTGTGTTTAACTAGAGCCATACAGCCTTTGGCTTGATATTTCCTTAGGGATATCTCTGCAGAAAGCCACGAGCACTGCACAGTGCAAGGAGATATATGCACTCGTAAGCCCACATGTGGAGCCCAGGAGGAAATTGTTACATCCTTGAGATTTCCTCCTACGCTTCCGCAACGCCTTCCCCTCCCTCCACCCCATCCAGACATTCGGCTTTCCCTTTTCCTGTTTGAAAAAATGATGTCTGAGCAGCCTTGCCAGTCAGCAAGCTTTAATGGGTTAAGGGTTTGGAAGCTCATTTGATTTCATAGTTGACTGTTTGCATGACTACAGGTTAAGCTGTGATTAGGTTCCCATTTACAGCTCCTTCATTTTCAGGCATTTAAAAATAACTCAGCCCTAAAAGTTCTTTCTGAATTGATTGAACTAGAGCTTTCCATTGGATCATAGATAACCCTCAACTTCAAAATACACACACACAGAAAAAAAATATATCAAAATTGAGGGAGGGCAACCCACTGGCAAATTTTTTAGAGTTTTTTTTAATTCAGAAAAAAAGAAAACCCAGTCACTTGGGGAATACAAACAAAAAAAATCCATGTCAGTTGTGTTTAATAATTTTTAAATCATATTACAAAGACCTAAAATGAGCTAAAACATTCAACTCCTCCACTTCCAAGTGGCTTAGCCCTGTCAGCACACACGTGCACACATCACACGTTTCTCTGCTTATAAATAGGTAAGAATTCAATGGCCTTATGGAGGTTAGTTATGTGAGACACATTTTCAAAGGAAAAAATGGATGTTTTATAATGATATGGTAAATACAAATGACTTTAGGAGACTTGATAAATTATCTTTTTTTTTTCAGTCTTAAATTCAAGACTGCTGAGGATTCTCTCCAATTTGTCAGTTCGCTGCTGAAGAGCCACCTATACCTGCAAGGTTCCCCCCCCCCCCCCCCGCAGGACTCAGCAGGTGGTGTAGGAGCTCAGCAGGGAGCCAAAGGTGGTGTAGGGTAGTGGCATCTCGTTAGACCTTCAGCACAATGCTAGTATTTTTCTTTCCACCCAGGCTCCTCTGGAGAGGAACTGCTCTCTTGACCCATCCGATGACTTCCAGATTCCAATTTCCTAAAGCACTACAGCTTCTTATTATTGCATGGGGAAGATTTAAAGTATTGCTTCTCCTTGTGCCAAGGAACACAATGATGCTTTCAATAAAGTTAAGATCAATGTGTGCCATTACTGCTCCGAGCATATTGTTTCATGTGTCAGTGTTCTGTCATTTGGAAGGTCACTTGTTCAGTTATTTTCCATTGTAACAGTGGCGTGAATACTCACCAAAATCACAACTAGCGAATTGGGAGCAGAGGATAAAAGCAAGACAGGAAGTTGGTAGAGTCAAGCGTTACTCGTTTGGGTTCTGATAATGAAGAGCAGACGTCAGCAACACTGCAACACTGCATTCCTCCCACCGTGACAAAATACCCCTGCGCTGTGTCACGACTGTCTTCCTGACAGAAAGGCGTAAACTGACCCTGCAGCCCGTCCTTCTCTATCTTTTTTCAGTTGTGTACGATCCATTTTTGTAATTGCTGAATTGTTAATGCTTCTAATTGATCTTTCTGTTTTATGGTGTTAATTTTTCATTTGCGCCGTGGTTTATGACTAAGTTTTCAAAATCCCAAACTGCTGAAGATGTAAAAAGATTGCAATAAGTATATTCTCTTACTTAAAATGATGCATTCCAATTAACAGAGATCTAGATTCCTGTTTTGACTTCTTTCTTCAAAGATCTTATCATTGTCTTTTGTGAAGAATACTTATTTAATTTAGTGTGCACACATATGCATGCATACATATCTACTTCCTGTGTGCTAGACTCTAGTCTAAGGCCTTTACAAATGTTAATTTGCTTCATCTTTATGAGAGGTGCAGTGGTTGGTGTCTCAAAAGGGAATGGGTTTGTCTAACAGTACACTGCTGGCAATGAAGGACTCTGTAGAAACATCCTAGACTCAAAGTCAAGTTAGGTCTTCACTGAAGCATAAAAGTATTGGCTGGCATAGCAGAGTAACATTAATAATGTCAGGGATTGGTTCTTAGACAGGAGCCTAGCATAACTCCTTTGAGAGGCTTTGCCCAGCAGCTGGTGGAAAGATGGAGAGACCCACAGGCAAACATTAGAGAGAGCTCTGAGAGTCCTATGGAAGAGATGGGAGAACAATTGAGGGAGCTGGACGGGTCAGGAACTCCACAAGAAGACCTGCAGAGTCAACTAACCTGGACCTGTGGGGGCTCAGAGACTGAATCACCAACAAGAGGGCATACATGGACTGATCCTAGGCCCCTACACATATGTAACAAATGTGCATCTTGGTCTTCATGTTGGTACCCAGCAACTGGAGCAGGGGCCTCTCTGACTCTGATGCCTCCCTTTGGATCCCATTCCCCTAACTGAGCTGCCTCGTCTGACCTCAGTGGGAGAGGGTGAGCCCAGTCCTGTAGTGACTTAATGTGCCAAGGTAGGTTGATACTAAGGAAGGACCTCCCATTTCTCTGAGGAGAAGGAAAGTGGAGAATGGGAGAGAGGGGCATGTGAGGGGGCACCTGGGAGGAAAAGAGGAGAGGCTACAATCAGGATGTAAAGTGAATAAATAAATAAATTTTAGGAAAAAGGAACTGGCTGACAGTTTATTGAAATCATCCTCTTAGGGTAAGCAATCTATGGGATGGAGCACTTCGAGCCACTGTTAACACTATTGCTACCGCCAGGTAATGTGTGTGAGTGCCATACTTACCTTAGTCTGCATGATTTTAGGAAATGGGAGGTACACTGAAGAGTGTCTTGCTCATTTGTGTCCTTGCCTTCTTTGTGGTATTCTGGATGAGGGACAGGAAATGTCTCTGCCATCAGCTTTACCACAGTTTTCAGATTTTAATCTCCCCGCTGAGCCTATAAAAATTCAGGCTTAAAGCATCTTTATTAGGTAGATACTTCACCTAATTCATCTTTTTATTTCTAGTGCTCAGCATAGTTCTTGACTCATAGTAGAAGCTCAATAAATATTGATTTGAAATGATGAATAAAATTAGGTGATAATCAAATAAAGGTTATCATCTTTAAGCCTACTCTTCTGGTTTTTCAAGTGAAATAAATTAATAGGTCTCATTTACTCACCAGAATGAAATTCTGGAATGTTTAATGAATCAGAATGTATCGTATCTTGCCAAACTCCAGTACCATTTTTCCCTGTCTCTGAAATTTTCCTGGCTATTACTGACGTTTTACCTATTATAATATTCCCAACAAAGAAACCAAAGGAGTAACTGCTGTTAATAGCTTTTGAAGTGATTCAATTTATTGTCATAGTAACCAAAATTTACAAAACAGATCAATTAGGGAAAGATTTAAATTTAAGCTAAAAAGAGAATCTTCCTAGAAAAAAAATGAATTATTCTGTGTTTCAGAAAACAGACAAAAATATTCTGTCTCACATGAATTTCACACTGTAAAAAATATGCAACCTTCCCAGATCTCAAGCAGAATACGGGAGCAAAGCAAGACAAAGAAAGGATCATGACATTCACACACAGCAATGTGTCTGTGTGACATCCTTCACTGTTCCTACCCACTTCTTCACCCACAAAATCTGTCCAGTTCAGGTACATCCACCTGGGCTGAGCAGAGCCGCCTGTGAATACACAGTGGAATGGGCATGCCTTTTCATCATAGTCTGTTTGTCCTTCCAGGTAGGAAGTGAGCTTCCTCAATGCAGAGTCCAGACCTGTTCTCATCCTCACAAATACTAAGGGATTATGACAGCATCTGCACCTGAGAAATGGCCTCTATTCAAAATAGTTTTAATGGAAATGTGACAGGCAGTATCTTCAGAAATATTTACATTACATGTATTAATCATCTGTTCTTTCTTTCCATGTATCTTTTGAAACATGTGGGTTTTTTAAGGGCAATGTATTGCAATGTGGGAGCAGAAATAATTTTTACAACAAGATCAAGTACTGTGGTTCAATTATGTGGTGTCAAGGTTGGACTGTGAAGCTTTATCTCAAGATAGGATTTAGATTACTACAAGCAGTCTTGCTCAGGTGTCATGACTTTTTAACAAAAAACTGATGGCTTCTTTATGCTATTGAAAGGAGCCAGAGTAGGCTAGGCATGGCAGTGTAGCACTTCAGAGGAATGGGCAGTAGTATGGGGAGTTCAAGGTCATACTCCTTTATGGTTTTAAAGCCATCCTGGGCTAGTAATATGTCAAAATAAAAAAAAAAAAATAAGGGAAGGAGTGAGGAACAGTGGAGGGAGTGGAGAAAGGGAGGAGGGGGTGGATGAACAGCAAAATCAACTCGTCAGTGGAACGGCTGGAGCACAAGAGAGATACCACCAGCCTTCACCAAACTGTGCATAAACTCAGTCATTACGTTTCTCCAGACTTTCTCTCCCACTTGAGAAAAGCAGTTTTTAATGCTTGAGAGTGTGAATAATTGTACTGAATGAGGTCCCTGGGATCTGACTTCATTCCCAAGAAAGCCAGAGTGTGTATAGACACGAACCATTCATCTCCCCCAGCAGTGTCCATGATGGTGCTGTGTGAGTCCAGAGGACTCGGTGAGAGTGGTATCCCCAAGGTGGGTTTCCAGAATGCTCACACAAGAAGTCAGATCTTTTTCAGAAAGGAATTTGAGGTCTGTTTTCATTCCTAGCATGTTAAAAGCTCAAAATGTGTCTTTTCTTCTGGCAGAACATAACTTCCTTCCTTAGAAGGCTGAAAAATTAAAACAACAGACCCTGACTCAAAAAAGTCAGACCCATGACAGCCCTCTTGTTGAGCAGCGAAATGAGTTAAGTTGCCTTACTGTGCCCTCACACATTCTTGCATACTGCTCTGTTGACATTAAAAGTCTAGATTGAGTCCTGTCAGCAATTTGGGCCACTTGCTCACACTCATTAGTGAAAGGTAAGTGGGCCTGATTTGTAGCCCCACCAAGAACACACAGCAAAGAAGACATCTCCCAGTGGAATTGGACTGATTTGCCACTGGAAAGATTTGTGAATGCTGCTGATCCTCAATGGAAATTCTAAGCACAGGCCCTGCTCAAAGCAGTCATATATTGTTGGCCAATCCCTAAGGTCCTTTTCTCCAGTATACAGTTGTGACTGCACTGACTTCAACCCCAACAGAATTCCTTGTGTGCTGGCAAGCTCTCATTGCATTTACTTTGAATGGATTTATGTCCACCATCCTTCCCACATGGTAGATTACTTTGAATTACGACCTAAAATTCTCCCCAGGACTGTGAATATTCCTAAGCTTCCTCTGTGGAGGAGGTCCTGGAGTTAACTGCTGAGACTTGACATCTTGTTGCATGTACCTGTCTCTCCTAAAGACATGGTACCTAACGGCTAATGATTTACAACCGCAGCAATTTATAACTTAGATGTGCTCATTTGCTTAACATAACTAATAGGATCCCAATCCCGCATGATATAATCACAGCAACTTGGAGACTGATGCAGGAGGATCATGAATTCCAGGCCAACCTGGGCTACAGAATGATGAAGCGACCCATGCCTATAGTATTGAAAGACTTCCTGATGAACCAACCTAAACAAACTGGCTTCAAATTCCAAGCACTATAACAGAATTAATTATGTCCAATTAAATCCAAATTTGTTTATCTTCACTCTTAACAAGCATGTCAGTTCTAGTTGGTCACATTCTCTTTGGTTTTGATTCTGTCACCCTTTATACCAAGCCTTCATTCAAGTGTCCTGTCACTTGAAATGTTGGGGCATGCTATTTAACGCCACTCAGACAAGGAAAGTAGGAAAACACAGATACACATTGTATGCCTTTCTTTATTCTGGAATTTATCTTCTGGTCACTGCGTGGTGGTAACAGCTTTGCAATCAAAGCCAGCTCTCTCCAGCCATATTTACCCATCACTTATCCATGAAAATCACATTCAAGATCTGTTAAAGCCCTGTCAAAAAAAATCTTCCTTCATAATTTTTTTCTGATTTAATAAACATATTGGAAAACAATAGCAATAAAAATAATCTGCAGGTGCTGTGGTGGAAATTCTAAGTTATCACCAATTTTTCTCCTAAATGCTCTTTAAATCAGACATTGAATAATCCAATCTAGTGTTTCCTGAGGCTTTGGATCAGGTGTTCTGAATGCAAATATTTTCTTTTAATATTTTTAATCTATTTAGCCTGTACTCCATTTTTAAAATGCTTAACCATGTTCGTAGCAACTTTATTCACAATAGCCACAATCTGGAAACAACCCAGATATCCCTTAACTGAGGAATGGATACAGAAATTGTGGTACACTTACACAATGGAATACTACTTATCAATTAAAAACCATGACATTTGCAGGCAAATGGTGGGAACTAGAAAAGATCATTCTGAGTGAGGTATCCCAGAAGTAGAAAGACACACATGGTATAGACTCACTTATAAGTGGATACTAGACATTTAATGTAGGATAAACACACTAAAATCTATACACCCAAAGAAGCTAAGCAAGAAGGAAGACACTGGGTAAGATGATCAATCATCAATTAGAGAGGCAAATGGGGTAGACATCAGAAGAGGGAGAAAACAGGGAACAGGAGGAGCCTATCACAGAGGGCCTCTGAAAGACTCTACTCAGCAGGGTATCAAAGCAAATGCTGACACTCATAGCCAAACTTTGGGCAGAGTGCAGGGAATCTTATGAAAGAAGGGGAAGATAAAAAGACCTGGAGAGGACAGGAGCTCCACAAAGAGAACAACAGAACCAAAAAGTTTGGGTACAGGGGTCTTTTCTGAAACTGATACTCCAACCAAGGACATTCATGGAGATAACCTAGAACTCCTGCACAGATGGCATCTCAGCCTCCAAGTGGTTTCCTAGTAAGGGGAACAGGGGCTGTCTCTGACATGAACTCAGTGGCTGGTTCTTTGATCATCTCCCCCTGAGGGATGTTGGGGCAGCCTTACCAGGCCACAAAGGATAACAATGCAGCCAGTCCTAATGAGAACTGATAGGCTAGGGTCAGATGGAAGGGGAGGAGTACCTCCCCCATCAGTGGACTGGGGGAGGAGCATGGGAGGAGAAGAGGGAAGGAGGATTTGGAGGGGACCAGGGAAGGGACTACAGCTGGGATACAAAGTGAATATACTGTAATAAATAAATACATAATTTAAAAAGATGTAGAATATAATTTTCTACTTATCAGAAACTTCTAAAAATCTTTGGCCATTTCTTCCATTTTACCATTATTCTTTGGAGTTCAACCATAACATTTGAATCTATGAGAATAAAAGTTACTCTTCCTGGAGACTTGTAATTTTATAGCCTTTTGGCACACTTTTCATCTATACAACTTGTTAATCTTCTCTACTCTTGGATTCTTCTGTTACTTCTAACACAAAGAAAATTTCCACCAACAGAAAATATGATAATGCCATCTTCTTTTTCTGTCAGGCATAGTACAGACTGACCTGCATGGAACACTAGATGACTTTCACTCTTTCCTCTGACTATACAGTAGAAACTCCCTAATGTAACCCATCTAAGATGGTGGCAGACAGCCATGTGTGTTTTCCATTAAAGTCCCTCCACATACATTGTTTCTTCTTCTAAAAGAAAGAATTTTATTCATGACCTCTGTTACAGTTATTGTTTCTTTGTTTATTTTCTATTTTGTTGACTTGTCCTTTGTTGAGAGTGGGGTGTTGAAGTCTCCCACTATTAAGGTGTGGGGAATCTATGTGTGGCTTAGGTTTTATTAGTGTTTCTTTTACAAATTTGGGTACCCTTGTATTTGGGGAATAGATGTTCAGAATAGTGATGTCTTCCTGGTGGAATTTTCCCTTGATGAGTATAAAGTGTCCTTCCCCATCTCTTTTTATTAATTTTGGTTGAAAGTCTATTTTATTAGATATTAGAATGGCTACTTCTGCTTGCTTCTTCAGTCCATTTGCTTGGAAACCGTCTTCTAGCCCTTTACTCTCAGGTAATGTCTATCTTTGTGACTTAGGTGTGTTTCTTGTATGCAACGGATTGTTGGGTCTTGTTTACACATCCATTCTGTTAGGCTGTGTCTTTTTATTGGAGATTTGAGTCCATTGATGTTGAGAAAGATTAATGAGCAGTGGCTATTAGATCCTTTGATTTTGTTGTTGGCTGTGGTAGTGTGTTGGTGTGCTTGGCTACTTTTTGTTTGCTGTAATGAGGTTAATTATTTCCTGTGTTTTCTTGAAAGTAGTTAGTTTTCCTGGGTTGTATTTTTCTCTTTAATATCTTCTGTAATGCTGGATTTGTGTGTAGGTATTGTTGAAATTTGTTTTTGTTGTTGAATATCTTTTTTTCTCCATCTATGAGGACAGAGAGTTTTTCTGGGTATAGCAGCCTGGGCTGACATCTGTGTTCTCTTAGGGTTTGCATGATATCCATCCAGGCCCTTCTGGCTTTCATAGTCTCTGTTGAGAAGTCAGGTGTGATTCTGATGGGTTTGCCATTATATGTTACTTGGCCTTTTTCCTTTGCAGCTTTTACTATTTTTTTCTTTGTTCTATATACTTACTGTTTTGATTATTATGTGGCAGGAACCCACTTGGACACTGAACTGTCATGGGCTACATCTGTACAGGGATTCAAGGTTCCACAGTAATGGGAACAGGGACTGTCTCTGACATGAACTGATTGGCCTCTTTGATCACCTCCCCCTGAGGGGGGAGCAGCCTTATGAGGCCACAGAGGAAGACAATACAGCTATTCCTGAAGAGACCTGATAGACTAAGATCAGAAGGAAGAGGAGCAAGACCTTCCTTATCAGTGGACTGGGGGAGGGGCATGGTGGAGAAGAGGGTGGAAGAGGGGGATTTAGAGGGGAGGAGTGAGGGGGTACAGGAGGATACAAAGTGAATAAACTGTAATTAATAAAAATTGAAAATAAAAAAGAATTAAAGCAAAAAAGAATGAAAACCAATAGATAGATAGATAGATAGATAGATAGATAGATAGATAGATAGACAAAAGAAAGACTTTTCTGGAACTGATAATTCCATCTGGTGTTCTGTATGCTCTCTTGGATAGTCCACATCTCTAAAACAGGTTTGTCTCATTTTTTGCTTCCTTATGGGCAAGCAAAGTTAAAAGGGAACTTGATTTTATCATTTTCCTCAAAAACCATTGTTTTATACAGTGACATTTAGAGGAGAATGAAGTATGCCAGTTAAGCTGGAATAATGTTAGGTTAAGGTCAATTAGGAGAATTCTTCTAGAACCTTTAAGAGCAAACTGGGCATTGATAGCCTGCAGGGCAGAGCCTTTCAGAGGTCCTCTGTATCAGGCTCCTGACTTGTTCCCTCTTTTTGCCTTCTTCTGATGGTCATCCTCTTTGCCTTTCTGAATAGGAATTGAGCATTTTAGCAAGAGTCCTCTCTCTTGATTAGTTTCTTTAGGTGGACAGATTTTAGTAGGTTTATCCATGTTATATGTCTATATGAGTGAGTATATACTGTGTGCATCTTTCTGCTTCTGGGACAGCTCACTCAGGATGATCTTTTCCAGATCCCACCATTTACCTGCGGATTTCATGATTTCCTTGTTTTTTATTGCTGAGTAATACTTCATTGTTTATATATACCACAATTTGTGCATCCATTCCTCCATTGAGGGGCAACCTTTGGGCACAGTGCAGGGAATCTTAGGAAAGAAGTGGGAAACAGTAAGATCTGGAGAGGACAGGACCTCCACAAGGAGAGCAACAGAACCAAAAAATCTGAGCAGAGGGGTCTTTCCTGAGACTGATATTCCAACCAAGGACTATGCATGGAGTTAACCTAAGACCCCTGCACAGATATATCCCATGGCACAGTTCAGTATCCAAGTGGGTTCCATTGTAATAGGAACAGGGAGGGACTGTCTCTGACATGAACTGATAGGCCTGCTCTTTGATCACCTCCCCCTGAGTGGGGAGCAGCCTTACTAGGCCACAGAGGAAGACAATGCAACCACTCCTCATGAGACCTAATTGACTAGGGTCAGAAGGAAGGAAAAGAAGACCTCCCCTATCAGTGGACTTGGGGAAGGGCATGCATGCAAAGGGTGGAGGAAGGGAGGGATTGGGACAGGAGGAGGGAGGGAACCACAGGGGGGATCCACAGTGAATAAAGTGAAATTCATAAAGAATTTTAAAAAAAAAGCAACCTGGGCAATCTACAGTCCTATCTTAAGAAAGAAAGAGAAAAGAAAGAAAGAAAACAAAACAAATAAACAATGATAAAAGAAAAAACAAACAAGCAAACAAAACAAAACAGGAAGCCAAGGCAATAGCTCAGCGTTTAAAATCACATGCCCAGCAAGACATCCTCAATTCAGATTTTCTGAACCTATGTAAAAAGAATGCTGTGTTAGCACACACCAGTAATCACAGCACTCCTGTAATGAGACGGGAGACGGAGACAGAAAAACAGCTTCCTGAAGCAGCTCTGCTAGTGGCTACAGCACAGCTTCAGGAATATCAAGAGACTCTTCAAACTGGGAGAAGGCAGGAACCAATTCTGGAACACTGTCCCATGACCTTCAGAAGAACTCAGCGGTTCTTTCCTCAACATGAGCGCACGCACAGTAGCCAACAAAATAAAGACTTCTGACTCTTAGCCATTTGCATCAAACTAAGCATTTAAAATTTTTGTTCTAAAATAGAATCTTTATAGGGATGTTCGGCCATGTTGTTTTGTTTCTGGTTTAAACACAGAGGATTTCCTTACAAGTGTCTTTTCATTACATCATGAGGTTTACACTATGGGTGATGTAATTTAAAGCTGTCAGCGCTACCCTGACTAATTGCCAGCTGATGAGGTGAAGGTGCTTGGACTCCCTTCTTGGAGTGCATCCCTCCCTGCTGTTTAGAGTACGAGGCTGTGGCTACCTCTCCTTTAGTTTAGCTTAGCTGCGCTTTGTAGTTTGCCACCTTTAAACTCTACATTTCTGGCTATTAATTTTTGTTCTTTTATAAGTGTTTTGGTCATAAATCTTTTGGTCTGAAGTCTTACAGTTTTAACTGGCTAAAGAAAAGATTTGTGTGTGTGTTCCTGTATGTGCCTACTCTCCCGTCTGTCTGTGTGTGTGTGTGTGTGTGTGTGTGTGTGTGTGTGTGTGTGTGTGTTAGTACCTAATAGCCCCCAGAAGGAGAATTCTCAGCAGGTTTTAAAGCAAGGTTTCACAGTGCCATTGTCTCTGGCTCTTCCTCACTGCAGCTCCTTAGCTGCAGACCTCAGACCTTCCTCCTGTACCTAACACCCAAAGCGGTAAGCCCCACTCATTGAGGCAAGCTCTCTAAGCTCCAAAGCTATGCCCTGCTGTGTTGATGCACCGCTGTACTGACTGTCAGGCCTCTGAAACAGTCAGCAGTCAAACTCTGAAGGGATAAATGAGTTCTTGTCACAGCCATGTTCTAGGCCAAAGGCTGTGTGGGACTGGCCTTAAAATAGATAGCTAATATCCACTTATAAGTGAGTATATACCCATTGTGTCTTTCTGCTTCTAGGATACGTCACTCAGGATGATCATTTCTAGATCCCACCATTTGCCTGCAAATTTCATGATGTCCTTGTGTTTTATTGCTCAGTAGTATTCTATTGTGTAAATGTACCACAATTTCTGTGTCCATTCTTCTGTTGAAGGACATCTGGGTTGTTTCCAGGTTCTGGCTATTATGAATAAAGCTGCTACAAACATGGTTGAACAAATGTCCTTGTTGTATACATGAGCATATTTTGGATATATGCCTAGGAGTGGTATTGCTGGATCTAGAGGAAGCACTATTCCTAATTTTCTGAGAAAGCATCAGATTGATTTCCAAAGTGGTTTTACAAGTTTACATTCCCACCAGTAATGGAAGAGGGTTCTCCTTTCTCCACATCCTCTCCAGCATGCATTGTCACTTGAGTTTTTTATCTTAGCCATTCTTATGGGTGTAAAGTGAAATCTCAGGGTTGTTTTGGTTAGCATCTCCCTGATAACTAAGGACATTGAGCATTTCTTTAAGTGATTCTCTGCCATTCTATATTCCTCTACAGAGAATTCTCTGTTTAGCTCTGTACCCCATTGGATAATGTGATTTGTTACTTTTTAACTTCTTGAGTTCTTTATATATTCTGGATATTAGTCTTCTTCAGATTTAGGGTTGGTGAAGATCCTTTCCCAGTCTGTAGGCTGTCGTTTTGTTCTGACAATTGTGTCCTTTGCTTTACAGAAGCTTTTCAATTTCATGAGGTCCCATTTATTGATTGTTGCTCTTAGAGCCTGTGCTGTTGGTGTTCTGTTCAGGAAGTTGTCTCCTTGTCTCCTATGCCAATGAGTTCCAGGCTTTTCCCCACTTTTTCTTCTAACTGATTTAGTGTGTCTGGTTTTATATTGAGGTCTTTGATCCACTTGGACTTGAATTTTGTGCAGGGTGATAGACATATAATATGGGATAAACATACTAAAATCTGTACACCTAAAGAAGCTAAGAAAGAAGAAGAAGCTTTGTCAAGATGATCAATTCTCACTCAGAAAGACAAACAGGATGGACATTAGAAGAAGGATAAAACAGGGAACAGGACAGGAGGGCTTCTGAAAGACTCTACCCAGCAGTGTATGTAAGCAGATGATGAGACTCAGAACCAAACTTTGGGCAGAGTGCAAGGAATCTTATGAAAGAAGGGGGAGATAGTAAGACCTGGAGAGGACAGGAACTCCACAAGGAGAGCAACAGAACCAAAAATATCTGGGCACAGGGGTCTTTTCTGAGACTGATACTCTAACTAAAAGCCGTTCATGGATATAACCTAGATCCCCTGCTCAGGTAGCCCATGGCAGCTCAGTATACAATTGGTACCCTAGTAAGGGGAACAGGGACTGTCTCTGACATGTACTCTGTGGCTGGCTCTTTGACCACCACCCCACATGATGTGGAAGCAGCCTTGCCAGTCCACAGAGGAGGACAATGCAGCCAGTCCTGATGACACCTGATAAGCTAGGGTAAGATGGAAGGGGTGGAGGACCTCCCCTATCAGTGGACTTTGAGAAGGGTATGGGAGGAGATGAGGGAGGGGGCTACAGCTGGGATACAAAGTAAATAAACTGTAATTAATATAAAAAATAAAAATTTAATTAAAAATATATAGCAAAACTATGGCTGGAACAGTGGGAATTTTTTTTTAATATTAGTTACAATTTATTAACTTTGTATCTCAGCTATATCCCTTTCCCTCATTCCCTCCCAATCCCACTCTCCCTCCCTCATCTCCTCCCTGCCCTTTTCCAAGTCCACTGATAGGTACCTGATAAACCAGGGAATTTTTTTTAAATTCCACTTTTTTCAATTGTTTTGAATTAAATTTCTGTTTTTCCAAACTCCCAACCTCTTCACTTATTGGGACTTTGGGCCTTCACTTCTCCCCTCTGCCCAGTTTGTGTGATGAAACATATTCAACTTCAGCCAGACATCTGTTTGAGAAGCTGACCCTTCCACCTATGTTTGCTTCAGTCCCTCATGGTCTGGTTCACAGCAAACAGCTAAGTACGTGCCAAGGCTGCTGGCCTCAGCCACTGCCATTCCTGGTGAACCCTTAGAGACAAGCATCTCACCTGCTGCTCCTGTACCTCACACTCTGTTTCCAACTGAGGCTTTTCATGCCACCGACCCTTGTCACACTGCCCCAGCAAAGGAAACATTCACACCCTCAACACTCTTTCCTAAAATTAGAATCTTATCCTTTTACTTCATTAGTCTGTGTTATATAAGCTGTTCCTCAAAATTAGGGCAAAAGAAAAACTGGGCCGTTCTGGCCCTTACTCCATAAGTTCATGGCAGGGTCTGTGTATGTGTCCATCTGTCTCCTACAAGTCCTCCATTTTCTGGGTCAGCACAAAATGTGATGTGGTCTTTGCTCCCATTTATTTCTCTTTATATATCTTTCCTACTCTTACCAGAAGGGTAGTGTTAAGTCCATCCAGCCAATTAGCTTGGTAGCAAACGTCTATGAATTGGTCCCTCAGCTCCACATGCACAGCAGTACTAATGGGCTCCTCTAATCTATCCAGCGGGCAGCATTTTAATGAGCAGCTTGGTTGACAGGTGTTGTCATTTTTTTCTTCCAGTCTAAGAGCTGTTAGAAGCTATCATAAGTTTCATTCTACTCCTCTGTTGACATACAAATATATTCAGCACAAACAATAAAATAATATTTCATGGTTTATCATAATATTCTATCAAACACATTGGATCTTTAACATAATCTTTGTTCCAAAATAATGCTCAATAAATGCATTAAAAGTCCATCTTATATACCTTTATATCAAGCTGTGTAGTGTATCAAGTCAAGCCAATGACATTGAACACATTTTAAACAAGAAACATTTCACTCTTTAAAACAATCAAGGACTCCAGTGTTAACTTTAAGGTTTTGACAATCCTCTAAGGACAAGGAAGGATGGACAGTGATCTGGTCAACTGAAGCCAGTGAGGATAATTTAAAGCCCGAGTTACCTGCTCTGTAGAAATGCGCTAAATGGCCTGTCCAAGCTCAGGTCTCGTCAGGCACTGCATTGGCTGCAACAAAAATATGAGAGAAAAAAAATGTTTGTCAGGTTGAGAAAGAAGCCAGGAAGTAACTATTGACCTTTCTCTATTTCTGTTATTCTGGAAAATGCTTAGAGGAGTTTTTTTATACTGTTCTGGTACTCATATCATGGTCTGGGGTGCTATGAATTCAGAGGAAAAAAGGGCAGGTAAATATCACTTCTAAGTTCCATTAAATTTTTAAATTTTCAACTTAGCTTTATTTAATGCAGAAGGGCTATTTGGTCTCCCTGTTCTTTATTATAACCTCAGCTCAAGTTCTGTCTTCTCCACCATATTTTTTTTTTATTTTCAACATATAGGTGAGTAAGAGGAACTGCAGTAATAATATGTACGCAAGATTTCTGTTAAAGTTTGGAGGGACAAAGAGAGGCTCTGGATGCTGTTTTGAAGATCTCAGTCCTCCAATATAAGATGATCTCCTTCATTAGCTCACTTCTGCTACTGCCTCAGCTTAGAAAAGTATGAATAGTCTTTAGCCTCACTCTAAAAATCGTTCGAAACTACCTTGCATACAGTAAGGCAACTAAATTTGAAGTTTAAAATAAGACAATCCTTGCAGGGAGAATCAGCCACTTATCAGCAGTGCTCCACGCAGCTCATTGGAAATTCAGAATTTGGAACACAAATTTAGAGTATTGAACATGGCATTATTCACTGCCTGGCACGCAGTCACACGAGGCAGTTAGCCAAACAAGCTATCTCTCTACTTACAGGTGAAACAACGGTTTGGAGAATCTTAGAAATTTGAAAACATTCATAAATCAAAATAGGAGGTTTTCTAACGGGGGCAGGGAACACTCTGCCAAGTTAAACAAACTAAAGAAGAAAACAAGCCCGCTGTTCAAATGGTTTTCATGACAGACGCTTACACTTCTTCAAACAATATCAATTAGTGTCTTTAGAACAGACTTCCCAAAGATGATATTTCAATCAGCATATTTTCTGGATGTAAAGAGCTTTCCTTCGTTGTTTCAGGCTGCAGAAGACAAGACAATGGCTCTCAGTAGCTTTGCAGACTGGTGGAGCTCATCCCTTAGAGGCAAAGTATCTAAACGCATGAACTGGTCTAAAACTAGAGCACCCCAAGGCTTCTAAGAGAAAATGTCCCAATGTGTCAGCCCCAGACTTCTTAATATGTGACTGCCTAGATTCCTTGCACACTTTGATTTTACTCAAAGGAGTTTTGGCTTCTTACAAGTGACCACTGTTCTCCTTGGAGAGGAATTGTTCTGTCTTCTCATTTGGTTAAGGGGCTACATCAAGAAGATGTGTGGAAAGATATGGAATCCTAAAGGAGATGAATACAGAACATGAGCTCTTCCTAGATGAGTTCGAGCTTTGCTTTATTACCAAAAGCCTACAGAGAGGAGTAAGCCAAGAAAACATGGGTAAGCCTCAGTACCAGGAATCTCAAAGACCAAGGTGGTGCCACAGGAAAACCTCCTAAGCTTGGCTCTGGGGAGAAATTTAAATTTGATGTATGGCAAGCCCTAGAGTGGCTGGTTAGAGGGTGCAGTTAGGATGTGTAATGATGCAGGGAGGTGTTCTGGATGAGTCCTGTGGTTATACAAAAGGCGCAAATAAAAAAAAAAAATCAGTCTTTTAGTTACCTGTTTCCTTGGATATTCCATAATGTAAAGTCTAGGCTCTGCAAAGTTCTGGGTTTTACTCAGGTTTATGTCTATACTAGCAATCTAAATCATCTATGTCCAAAAACAGAGTTCTAACTCTGGATCCTCAGCAACTGTCCATGAAATGAATTTGCTAAGACTCTTCTTAACTGAATCAAGATTAGAAATAAAGCATGTCTTCCCTAAACCAGCTGGTCAGCACTTCACATGTTCTCAGTGACAACAAAGCCAATCAAACTGAGGAAAAGAGCTGCTAATTATGTATGTTCTACTTTTTGTTTTTCTCAGGAATTTACAGGTGAATCCTTAGTCCTGTTCACAGTTTCTATGGGAGAACCCTCTTTACCAATGGGCAATCCCATTTGCTTTTCAACATTGATAACTGTAAACTGGCTTCCTTCCGATGTTCAGTTGACCTTGAAGCTCTTCCAGCCTGATCCATCCTAAGATCTCCCAGGACACTCTACAGTACTGACCACAAGACTTCCTCTGTTGTCTTTCTGAAAAGCTTCCAAAGAACACTGTAAAGAACTACACTCCTGGGACTTCACTTGGCTGGGCTGTCTTACCTTCCATGTTGAGGATTCAGAGCTTGGGTGAGGATGACTATTTTGGACTGAGAATCCTTTTTCCTCGAGATTTTGGAAGTATCATCTCATTGTCACAAATCATGTGAGACTCAAGATATTCTTATGCTTCCTCCTTTATTTCTTTGTGACCATGCAATCTACTCATTTGCACATTTCTCTCTCTAGAGTCTTCTTGGCATTTTTTTCTTTAACTTTGCAGCTCTGAATTCCATGGAATACTGTTCTGGGCATTTTATATTTGTATGACCCCTCTACAGGTTGATGGCAGATCTAGATGTTATTATCCAGGACTAGATCCACGGTTAAGAGCACTAGTTGCTCATCCAGAGGACCCAACTTCAATGCCAACAACTTACATGACCACTCACAACTATATGTAATTCAAGTCTCAGAGTATCTGATGCCCTCTTATATACACAGGTACCAGGCATGTGCGTGGTACACAAACACACATGCAAGCAAAGACATGAACAAAATAAAAAATAAAAAGTATTTAAATGAATTATCCTTGGTTCTTAAGAATGTTCTTTTACTCTCTTTAATAATTTATTTTCTCCCCTATCATTTTCTTCATTTAGCTTGTGGTAACTTTTCTCTCTCACTTGTTACTTCCCTCTTTATTACATCTACCTCCCTTCCACGTCTTCTCTCTTTCTTTCTCTTACTCATACTATCTTTTCTTAAAAAACAATAAAGAAAGAAAAGAAAAAAAAGATGATAATGTCAAGAATAATTTTATGACTTACCTATCTTTTCTTCTATATTTTTTGGTTTTGATTTTTTTTTTACTTTCTTCTGAAAGATCTTCTCAAACATATAACTCATCTTCATGTTGAACCCTTAATATCTGCTTTCATATAAAGAATAAATGCTAAGAGCTTATTCTCTGAATATGGCACCCTGGCTGCCCAGCCTATATGCGGGGTCTTTGCTTGCCTCTTAGAATGCAAACTACAGTTTCTCTGAAATGCCTTCAACATTAATCCAATCTCCCAATCAAATCAGCTGTCTCCCTTGTTTCCTTTTGAATTACAGCTTTGTCTCCTGGTCCTTCTTTTTTTTTTTTTTTTTTTTTGCAAGTGTTTAAAAACTTCTTGAAATCATTGGTGCACGTGGTGGAGCTTGTCTAATAGTGAGCTTCAGTAAGGGAGACTGACTTGAGGATTATTTTTGCTGACTGCCAGGGTTATAGAAACCCTCCCAAGTCTGTAGGTCATTTTTCTCTTGAGTGGCTCCTTTGCTTGAAGAAAAACTCCTCTCTCTCTGGTCTGAAAAATAGCTGCAACCAGGGCTGTGGGAGGTGAGCATGGAGAAGGGGGTAGGAGGTTTCTTTTTCAGCATGAAGCCTTCCCTTAATACCTTTGTGTTTGTGGGACACCTACCCTCCCTCTGCTCTGCCTAATGGCACAGATTCTACATCCTCTGGGGCAAAATTCCCAGAAACTAAATCTCTAGTCTTAGGCTTGGATGAAGGAGGAAATATAAAGAGTGTTATCATTTGATTTAAAGCTGTAAGCAAGCCAGCACTGAACTCATGCCTCTATTCTTACCTTCTAAAACACAGACTGCCTCCAGTGCCTGACTCCCAGAGGGACATTAGGTGAGTTATATGTTGTCCTTTGTTGGCTTTTACACCATTTCTATAAGCACTTGACTGTCAACCTTTTCTACTCAACCTAGTCTAGTCTCTTACCATTTACTTAACTGCTTTGCAACTCTTTCTGGACATGACTTAGCTCTGTCATCTTCCCTCACAATCTCTTGTGTTTTGTATTCATATTTTTTCTGCCATTTATTGAAGTTTATACAGAAAGTCAAAATAAATGCAAGTGGTCAACTTGTCAGTTTCAGTTAGAAATTTGGGGTTGCTTGTCTATAAGTCTAATCACATCATAAAGACTGACATATGAATATGATAATATCATAATCACAGAGTTAAGAGTTTCATCTACCCCCATGATCCTTGTGAGCCCACACTGTTTGTGAGAATCCAGTCGTGTATGCAGCCCTACTCATCACTGACAACACAACTACTGAAATGGATAAGCACTGCTTCTGGGAGTGCTGATGAAGATGTCAATAAGACCATGTTTGTACTGATGCTGTGCCAACTATAATGCTTGGGAAATATCATTCACTGCTTCACCCTCAAAGGATAAGCTACACTTATATCTCCAGAAATTCCAAATGTAATAATTACTCTAACTTTTCCATCAGGCATCAAACCACGCAGTAGCAGAGGTGATAAAATTATATTTGTCAGGGAAAAAAAAAACTAAACTACAAAATATGACAATCTTTATATAAAATATCCAAGGGCAATAATAATATGTTGGGTGTGGCTGCTTCTTTCTGTAATCCCAGCACTCAGAGGAAGACTAAGGAAGAGGATCAGCACTAGTTTGAGACTACCCTGTTCTTCATTGTGAGTTCTGTCTGTTCAATCTGGTCTAACAGAGTGAGACCCTAAATCAAGTTTAAATAATGCAAAACAAAGTAAAGCGTGCAAACATCACGCTTTCCTTTACCTTCATGCCTTCAACAATATCTTTCTCTCTTTCAGAACACTCTTTGCTGCCTCCCTTCATTTGGCTTGATTAACTCAGCACCAACTACTTTGTCTCAATCTATTAAAATTCAGGATGAGTATATTAACAATAGCTCCTTCTACTGATTGCCTACAGCAAGCATGTGCATTATATTTTTACATATACAATCATGTACAGCTGACCCTCATTAGGGGACACTCTCATTATGTGTGCTATTTATGATGCATGAACTCATGTACTATTTAAAGCAAACCTAAAAGGAAGAAACCCCAATTTCCTCCTCTCTACAAATGAAAATACTGAGGAATGCCTTATATAACACTTTGTTACACAACTTCCTAATATATCAGGTCTATATGAGTCATCTTTCAAAGAATGCAAAGGGTAGTATACATCCAGAGCCAGAGGTCTTTTTGGAAACTGCCTGTTCCTTCTGGGTTTTGAATTCCTGCAGTAAAATGCACACAGTAAAAGCAATTATCACACAGGACTGTTGAGAAGATAAAATAAGTCAGTATCTGTGGAGTACTATAAATAGAACACACATGCATTAATTAGTAAATATATTCCATTATTACATGCCCCTACAGGTGATGGCTCATATCTTAAATGAACAAGACCTTCTGTCTGAATCTGAGTTATGAATGCACTTTCCAAAACACATTGGCTTTGTAGGGTAAACACACACACACACACACACACACACACACACACACACCACTACACCTTTTCCAATGTACAAAACTCTGAAACAAATTATTTAACAGTTGAAATGATAGTATCATAGCTTCTAGGTCTTGTCCCATAGTCACAAAGCCCGGATAGGTGACTTCCTATGGGTTCCTTTCTGTTGCAGCCTTACCATAATAAATGCAGACTATGGATTTTTATTTTCTGAATCCCACCCCTCACCTTCCAGGAGACAGTGAGCACAAACAGGACAAGGATCATGACTGTACTTCTTAGGGTTTTGTGTCGTACCCCTTAGAGCAGAATATAAAATGTGTTTCATAAATGTTTGGAGTGGACCTGTGAATAATTCTTATAACCACTGAACTCCTCTGCATGAGTTTCACCACAGGCAGACACTAGGTAATGGTGGAATAATCACTTAGCTCCCAGCAGAATCATAATCACAGTTTACAGTAAAGACAAATATGATAATGGGTTCACGCAGAGGGGCAAACTGCAAACCAGTGTTCATGACTTTCTGATCCCAGATGAGCTGATGAATTCCTAAGTTTCCATCACCAAGTAGGTCAGTGAGGAAGCCAAATGAGATCATGGTCATGTCTCCACTCTGTAAGCTTGAAGCTGCTTGCTGTGAGGGTTACTAAGAAAGAACTCGCTCAGGCCATATCAATCTGAAAGTACAGTTGAGGCATTAGTTTAATAAACCTGTCATTCTCTGGAGTGTTTCATGAACTGTTGCCATCCCCACAGTCCTAAGTGCCTGTTAGATTCCTTGTGAATGACGAATACATGTAGATTGTGTGAGTCATGAAGTGGGGTTGGGGCAGGAAGCGGGAAACTGTCCCCAAGTCACTAGAAGACAAAGAGAATTGCAAAGCTCAGAAAAGTTTCAGAAATTCCCAACACACATAAGTCAGCATCACAAACTACTGAACCAAAGAGATCATTCTGTGCCCAGCTATAGGAAAAGGGAAAATCTCAAGCCACTTAACAAGACAGGAAAAGATAGAAAAACAAGTTTCACCCTGTCTACAGACAAATGATCACTTCTTCCACCACCCAATTTGGTGAGTTTATTTACTCATCTGTTTATTTATTCAACAGATAGAGAAGCTATATACCACCCACCCTATGCCAGGCTCTATACTCGGTACCTGGAAAAAAGCAAGCACAATGTACCCACTCAGAGCTTGCAGCTGGAGAGACCATTCAGGAGCCACTAGGTTCTAGTTCCAAATTGGGACGAGCCTACTTCCTTATCCCAGTCTTGTTTCATTATGGTGGACAACAAAGGGGTTTTTTTGTTGTTGTTGTTTTGGTTTTTTTGTTTGTTTGTTTGTTTGTTTGTTTTTGTGTGTGTGTGCGTTTATATCAGAACATTGTGGAGGCCAGAGAGCAACTTCTGTCAGTTGGGTCCCAGTTGCTTAGGGGCAAGTGCTTTTAGCCAGTGAGCTGTCTTACTTGTTACCTTAGCAGACACAGCATTCTCCAGCCCCCCTGTTGTCTAACTGTTTTTCCCAGTCGATGGAATAAAAATGATGGGGGTGGGAGAATTTTGGCATGAAGATGCAGTAATGTCTGCCCTAACTTCCCTTTCTTCCTTCTAACAAGGATACCTAAAGGATTGCTGCTTACAAAGAAAACTGAAACTTTTATTCTGTTGGCATTTTGAAATGTATTTCTTAAAGCCACTAGCTTTACGCTAATATTAAAAGTATCCTCAGTAAGGAGTAGAAAATAAGGAAAGTCACAGAAGCATGGCATGTGCAGGGAGAGTGAATAATCCTTGTCCTTTGGAGTATGAATGTGGGAGGGAAGGAAACCAACTGGAAAGGTAATTTGGAACTGTGAATGACAGGCACAAAGTTTAAACTGTCAAGTAAACAGAGTTCCAGAGACAAATCAGATAAGTGATACATATCTCCTTTAAAGCCAATAAAACATTTGTACTTCCCATATGCGCAATGGTCAGGAAAAATTGTGTGTCTTGGATAACAAGTTGTTCATGACTATTAAATAAAAAAGCCGACTCTTGACTGCACTTGGACCATCTGAACATCTGTGTTCATACATATGCACACAAGTACAGACATGTGCATCTGTGTGCACATCCACACACACAGCCACAACTACAAAACACTGGCATTTAGACATGTAGGCAACCGTACATAAATAGAAGCATATTGTGTATATGCACATGAAATATTGGTGTACATATGTGTGAAGTTGGATGCATAAGAACTTAAATGTATTTTACACATGCAGTTTTACAGCAAGGAATATTAGCAATTGTGTAGTCAATTATGTGGACAATTAAATAGCTTTGTATTGGAGTTTTAAAACTGAGTCTGCTTTGATAGTGACCTATATATTGTCATTGACAATTATAACACTTGCTCACTCCCTGTGTTCTAACACCATCATGGACCCAACTTCTCCTATTTGCCTCCTAGAGCAAGATAGTAATAGAAAGTGCCTTGCTCAAAGAAAAGCAGAACATACTTTCAAATTTCATTTCCCTTCCCTTTCATCCTGTTCTTAAAACATGTTCTTCCACGGTGTCCACAAAGCCTCCTCAGGTGTGTTCAGAAGGTCCCCAGAGCTGCCAATGGATCTCCTCCAGAAAAAAAAAAAAAAACTATACAAAAGGCCGGCTGCTACCCAGAGGAATGTGACAGATGGCAGGGCCACCGTGCCGAGCTCAGATGGCTTACCCAGGTGGAGAGGTATCAGGGATCTGGCCTGCTTCACCTCCTCACACTGATGATTCCACCCTTCTGATCTGGGAGTTTTGGAGGCTGGAGAGTCCAGATGCATGGCGTCATTTCTCCTGGAAAGAAGGACTTGCTCTGAGCCCCTGAGGTACCGTTTCAATGTGGGGCATTATGGCCACAGCACTGTACACTGTTTGCAGTAGTCACTGGTGCGCACCTCAGTCCAATTTCCTTACCTTAGGATGACGCTGACTTTCAAATTGTCATCCAAAGCCATCTCTACCTAGCACACGTAAGCCAACAACGCTGCCACACAGCAAAAGCCCATATGGAATCACATGCTTTGTGTGTGCCTTGCAGTCAAAGCTATACAACCAGCCTGCAGGAGAAGCAGCAAGGGAATTATGATCAGATTCAATCAAACTTTAGCTGGACATAATCAACCTTTTCCCTATAAAATATGCCATTTGTAGTGCTTCTTGCCTCCTAAGAGGCACAAGAAAATGAAAAAGACAGTCAGGGCAGCTCAGATGGGAACAGTCTTGCTGAGCACACCTGGATCTGACCTTCAGAAAACAGAAATAGTAGCAAATCCCAATTCGCTATATTTACACAGTTACTTAGGTCAATGTCCGCAGCCATTCAGGTTACAGCACTGAAGATGTTTACTGCTGGAAGGGAAGAATTCTGTTTGTTTCTCTTTTGTTAGTGAGGTTCTGTCTACCACAGCTTTTTCTGTGCTCCATGGTTGTATCTTGTCTTTTTGTTAAAAAGTCACAGTGTCAGAAAAACAAATAAGTGACCAACTTCCAGAATTGCAAGATGAAAAGTGTTCACACTAAACTGGCATTTAAAGAAGCTGCTTGGTAGCCCCGTGATGTATTTTCCAACTCAAATGTTGGCAATGCAAGAGGCTTTATATGACTGGAACAGAATTATTGGACTTGGGAACGTTGTGTATATATTTTTATATTTGTTTATATTCTATGCTCAGTTCAGTAGCCTCCAAGTAGATCAAACTTACAATTTTGAAATCAGTGTGTCCATATTCCATCCCAAGTAGAAATTCTTTTTACAGAGAAGCACCAAAGAACTGACAAGATACAAACTTCAGAGTCTCTCTGTTAGGCTCAGCAATGCTGAAGTGGTCTCATAAATTCGAATTTCAGTAAATCTCTCAGGTAACTCTCGAAACCCACCCAGAAAGCAATAATTGAGCCAAAAGCTAACTTCAATGTCAATGTTTAAAATTAGAGAATGATATCCCAACCAAGGACAATGTATGGAGAGGACCTAAAACCAAAGCTCAGATGTAGCCCATAGACTCAGTTTCCAAGTGCAGTCCCTAGCAAGTGGAACAGAGGCTGTCTCTGACATGACCACCTCTCCCTGGGTGGTGCACCCTTGCCAGACCAAAGAGGAGAACAGTGCAGCCAGTCCTGATGAGACCTGATAGGCTAGGGTCAGGGGGAAGGGGAGGAGGACCTCCCCTATCAGTGGACTAGAGAAAGGATATAGGGGGAGAAGAGAAAGAAACGGTGGGGTTGGGAGGAGACAAGGGAGGGGGCCACAGCTCGGATACAAATTGAATAAGTTGTAATGAATGATAATAATAAAAAAAAGGAGAAAAAAATTCTTTTTAGTCTATAGACAGGATTGGTCCAGCATTGTATTTTGCTGAAGGTTAAGTGTTATTTGTCATGATGAAAGTTGGAAAAAGGATAAATAAAGGGAAAGACTGAGTCCTTGATAACAAATTCCTTAGAGAGAGAGATGCAGAAAGAAATACCTGTGCAAGTGAATTTTGAAGAAATCATCTCAGGGGAGAGGGAGAGAGAGATGGAGCAGGAAAGACAAGGATCTAGAAGACATGTGGTCTCTGCCAGAGTCTAGCTTCAGCCTTAGTCCAAAAAAAGTTTACAAAAGTGAACCACTGTGTGAAATTGGCACCACTTTGATGTCAAAGGTAATCATTTTGCCTCTCATGTAAGTCAGCTATTTGGCTATGCATTACCTCTGAAAGTAATTTAGGTGCACAGGTCAAGACACTATTGTATTATCTTTAACTCAAGGGAACAAAAATTTTCCTGTTGGTTAAGCTGAAATCCAGTATAAGACTATAGTGGATTAAATTTTAAAAAGTTAAACCATTAGTGTGGAATAAAGCACATCTTGGATAAATTGATGCAACTTACACTTTTTAATCTTACCCAATATTACTTAAATTATTCTGTCCAATTACTCTCTTCTGAAACCAGAGATACACTTTACCTTCAGCATTCCTATGTATCGTTCAAACAGCCTCATTTGGGAAGAGAATGAGTGGCTAGCAACAATGAATTGAAGTTGGGTCCAGCATCACTGTGTGTTCACACAGGCTCTCACAAACCCCTGTGATCATTGTTCCTAAAAGCCAGTAAGAATTTGACAGTATTTTACTAAACAGTGTAATTTTAGGAATCCCACCATTTCCCCTTCTAAAATCAGATCGATTATTTGTTTTTATTTTGTAAGCCTCTCATCATCATGATTTCCAAACAAATCCTATCTCTGTAACACTCTTTGGTTTTCCAGGCCTTTGCTAATTACTGCATTTGATCTTTTACTCTTGCAAAACCAATGGATTTTTCTTTACAGTTTGTTAGCTCACTTAACTTGTCTCTCTAAATTATCCTTGCTCCACCATGTCCATCTTGGAGGTATTCATCCTTACTGATAAATACGCCATGAATTTTGTCACATACCTATGGCAGCATTTGTGGATGAAGCTATATGGTTTTCTCCTTGACTTCCAGAGACTTATGACCCTAGGGGTGGTATCAGTGCTTTGAAATGTAAGTTGCACTCAGCCATCTTGACACTCTTCTAAATCCCTCTTCTACCTCTACCCAAGCTCAGGTTTTACTCTGTCCATTTGTGTGGATGTCCTATAACTAGATGTTGTCATGAGTGATTCTCTGTGGTTGCCTTGCTAAGTGTCAATACTACGTTTTTACTTGTCTGGTATGCTCATTTGTGATTAAATTGTTAGCACTTCTACTTTGCAAAGATTTTCTGTTGAGCCACATGAACTTTTGCTTTGCTGGCATGGAATGTGGCTTGCCTTGCTGTAAACTCCAGGCCATCTATTTCCTAAAGCCTACGGTACCATGCTGCACAGTATCTACTGGTCTCCAACAAAGCCTCTCTCTCTCTCTCTCTCTCTCTCTCTCTCTCTCTCTCTGTCTCTCTTTCTCTCTCTCCTGCCCTCCGTTCCTCCCTCCTTCTCTCCCCCAATTGTTTGACTGATTCATTACAAAGCTTCCTATGGCCTCCCTTTCACAAAACAGCTTTTTCATAATTTGGTTGAGAACATTGTTCTCCATGTTGTTGTTTTTTTGTTTTGTTTTTTGTTTTTTCCTTGCTTCTTCATATTTCTGAGTTGTTGGCAAGTCTAAAATTTATCAGATGCAGCAGACATTCCAACGGGTGCATTTTCCCCTTTCTTCGAGGCCACTTCAGTAATCTGCCTTCAGAAACTTTTATCCATATCCTCTGTCTGGTGTGTTGGTCTGCAGAATACCTCAAGAATATCACTTTTAATTCTCTTTATCTTATCCTCCCTGGAAGGAGATTTTGCAATTTTCACTCTCTCTGCAGAAAGAAAACTCCCCAAGCTACAGCTGCCACCTGGATTTCCAGAGACTCATGTGCACATAGAGTTTGAATACTCCAAAGGAAAGGAACTTGAAAGCCAATAAAAAAAATCCATCTCGTAACAAAGAAGCAGAAGGATCACATCGTTTTCTCTAGAAATTTCCCCTTACCTAGTGATACCCTTCTGCTCATGGTTGAATGAAAGCACAGGCTTTCTAATGAAAATAGAATTATTTGAAGAATAATAACCCAGTGAAACACTGGGTTACTAAGAACAACTAATAACAGGGCTCTGGCAGCTAGGCTGACAGGACGTTGTCTCAGCTCCAAGGCTTGCTAGTTGTGGACTCTGTTACTTCTTTGCTCCCGATGTTCACATCTACAAAATGGGATTATTACTAGTACCTATCTCATAGTATTTGTAAAAGTTATTTTCACTTACTAAAAAGCAATTGATAATTGTTCACCCCATACTAAGAAACATTCTAGACATAAAAATTGTTCCCTTCTGCAAAGGGCATTAGATGTAACCTATAATGTCCTGTATATGTAAAACACATACAAGCTTAAAAACAAGAACAGTTCAAATACTAGGACCAAGGAATTGGCTGTGCACATGAGAGGCAGCTACGTTAGTTTAAACGGTACAAAAACGCTACTCCAAAGTGTCGGACTTTCCACTGAGTCGGAATGGTGTAAAGGCACCAGCAATTGAGGAATCTGAGAGGAGCGCTGGAGACAGGCATAAGCAGGCTTAGATAGTCATAAACGACTTCACAACGCAAACATTTCCCATACGGAGACGCTGGTAACTTGTTTGGTCTGAGTATATATCTTCCATTTGGGACTTTTTTACTTTCATTTAAAAACTGAAAGATTCCCCTCGATCCCCCTGTAATCCTTCTCGGTCAACTGCTGGCTCTTCAGCCTTCGCAAAGTGCAGGCCAATGATGTTCTCCACATCCATGTCTTACCGCCGAGTGACTGTGGCTGAATGCCATGCAGATGAATTTGACGCTGCAAAGCATGTCCCTTCAGTTATCTGTTAAATGCCTCTTTTACACCCAACCTGCTGACAAAAATGAGAAAGCAAACAAATGAGATGAGTTGCAGTGGGGACACAGGAAGCCAAGAGGGCGGAGCATCTAATTGGAGGAGCATGAGAGAATGTTTAAAGTAAGTTTCAGAGCAGCGATAAGGACGAAAATGATGCTATCTCTTGGATAGAAGAAGCTATTAAAATACACCAGTGTCTTCAATCACTTAATCAGAAAGCCCTTTTCCTGAGAACTGTCTTCTGTCCATGTGCCATGAACAAACATAAATATTTTGGACTTCCTGCATCCTTCACCCTGATAATGGGGTCCTTCACTATAAGCTCTCCCCACCTCAGAGAAAGCTAAAAACATTGATAAACATGAAAGACAGACATGAAGCCTTTTCCAGATGAATTATTAAGTCCCACAAATAGTTTTTAGTGGCATTACTTTTCTCGGCTCTTGTTTTTAGGGATATTTTTACATAGTGTACCCGTAACTTACACATGAACACATACAAGTTGAACTCAGGTAAAACAAATAACCTTTCCGGGATAATTTCTTTCGATGTGCCAGAAAATTCTAACCATCCTACCAAGCACAAATTTTTATTTAATATGTGGTATTTTAAAAAGTCTTGAGGAAGTAATTTTGAAAGGTGTTGTTCAGTATTTTTTTTTAATTTGACTCTAATTTTTGAAAAGTAATAGGAGCAACCGTGTGTAGACAATGTTTAAGAAAATAATTTATGTCAAAATAAAAAGTATCAAATGCCTACATTAGCAGCTCTTTCCAAAGAAAGACAAAAGCTTGTGAAGTCTTAAAGATTACAATAAAACAAATAGTTAAATGGAAGCTTCTTTTGCTGTTATAAGAATAAAGTTTCATAAGATGCTTGTACCCTTATGTGATTTTAAATAACATTTTCTGGCTCCAAACAGAGATATGTCAATCATTTGAATCATAATAAGCCAGACATTCTCTTTTGTGTTAAATAAATAAACTGAAGCAAAATTCTTCTTGGGCAAAGGTGAAATGAAGTTTAAGTGACCATATTCATGAATAAAATTACTATGAAACACAATTAAATACATTTTTGCTTCTATTATGAAGGCAACTTTTCCATTATACCTATATTTTAATTTATAATTGGAAATTGAAATCCTTGTGCTCAGATTGATCCCATCCAGAGCCTTCCTTTGAAGTTTGACCTTAGAATTTGTGCAATAATATCAAGTAGATGATAAAATTACAGAGGAAATTGTGTAATAATAACACTGCTGGGGAGATCTTGACTAGCATGGCCATGATGCTTGTATCTTAACCTGGCCTTGCTTTACATGGGGAAATAATACTCCTATCTATTTGACCCTCATGCAATCAAAGTGTTAAAATACATATGTGGCTTAATTAAATGGCAAGACCCAACAGGAAGACTCCAATCAACATAAAAATATTGTTTCTTTTTCACATGGACTCCTAGTGACTTAGTTCAGTACCAGAAAGCCAGTGAGTAATGGGTGCCTTGTGAGGTGATAGCTAGGGGGTTAAAGAGAACTTGGCGATCCCCCACATCTGGGAGAAACTGCTATTGTTGTTTTTACCTGCCTTGTGTGTGCTCCTGACTGAAATGCACCGTTATTTATAATAACAGGAGAAATGGATTTACCTGGATAAAGCCTGGAGGAATCGGTGGTCTCATTAGAAAGGTGGCCATCAGCACCATGTCCCCTGACTAAGGATACTGCTTCCAATCAAACATACTCCCATACAGCTGCAACAGCACTTGGCACTAAACTTCAAGATAATGATGGTCGAGTACAACTTGATTTATTCTAGGCTTTGGTTTTACTCTCCTTATTGATTCCTACAAAATAAAAATGGCTGGGCCTGCCATAGAATTTGGAATAATGACAATCTGGGTTTTTCTTTTACATATTATTTCATTTGTGTAGAATTTCGGGAGCAATTGGGGAGGGGTATTGCAGGCAAGGGGAGACATGTCCTTTGAACAGCAGCCTTTGAAGGAATTCTCTGGTTTAAAACAGCAAACAAATGCCTCCAGTGTTTGTCTGAAATGAAATAAACAAATGCCGCGTCGGGTGAATCACATCAGATTCTCAAGACAATTCCAAGACGAACCAACCGGGAGAGCAAATGACCTCTTCATCTGGGTGATAAAGTTCCAGCCAAAATATTCTCTGGGCCCGAGACGTGATTCATTAGAAGTATGTGCATGGTGTGACTCTCCCCTCTCTATCTGGCAGAGTCCAGTCTGCACACTGATAAGAAGCAAATGCAAATGTCCTGATAAGAACTGAATGCAAATATTTATGATATGATATTCCCTGGGAATTATGTGCAGATAAAACAAAGTGTATTATTTCCCTGCTTCTCTTTCAGGTTTGCCAAAATGCCCTTTTTCGCTTTTGGAATTTGCATTTCTTCAAAATTGATTCGGCTTGCGTATTATGTTAAGCTATTTGTTTGCTAAGGATGGTAATTAGTTACTGTAATTACAGCAATGACAGTTGCTAAATTGTTTTTAAAGCATTACAGTGAGCCTGTGCCAGAAGATTGCAGTATTTTTTTGGATTTAAGCAGAGGCTGGAAAAACTCCCACTTTAAGGCCAGCATGGGATTTTCAACTACAAAGCTGCTTTTCCTGATTGAAATTTTTTTTTAAAAAAATCACTAATTTGCATTGATTGCAGGTGCTAACTTTACATTTAGGTTTAGTCACATATCAAAGAAATATTAGTGATAGTGGACCTGCGTATAAAGGAGCCGCAAGGGCACACACATTGTAAATAAAAGTGAAGGCTGATAGCACAGGAAAAATGGTACAACTATCACTTGGAGCCTGTTAATTAAACTTTTTAGCTTCTTTTTAGATAAATTAAAAACAATTAAAAATGTTTCTCTGAAAGTCATTCTCAAACTTTTCTTAGCACTCCTGGTTAAAATGAGCAATCTAGAAAAGAAGAATTTTGCCCCACTCTATTTTGATATACAGAAAGAACAGAGAGAAAGAGACTGTTTACCCAATACTTTTTTCCAGTTTAAAAGAAAGTAGTGAAGGAAAGACTGGAGGGATAGGCTACATTGTTGGTGTGACTTGTTTTATCAATTTGCCTCAGAGGTGAACAATGGAAGCTCTCTGTGTCACTGCTGGCCAGAAGCGTGTCTTCCACTGGAGCTTTGTGAAGTCAAGGAGATCTGAGTGAGCTCAAGTTTTGTCCCTGGTCACTTAAAGTGAAAAATAATCCCAAGTGTGAGTTCATACTTTAAGGTTACAAATGTTTATATTCATTTATTGAATTCACAAATGCCTCATAAATATATTTTTTAAAAAAAATTCCTCTGTTTTAAACGCTGACCTTCCTCTGCTGGAGAAAGCTAACTACCATAGCAGAAAAAAAGCCCAGACTCGCAAACACTGCAGCTTCCTAAATTCCAGGCCCAGTGATGAGTGTGTGGCGTCCACACTCTCCCAGTCTTCCAAGGCGTTATTATTGTCTTTCCTTCATAGGAGGAAACGCTAAGACGCAGCTATATTAGAAGACTGCCCAACCTCAAGCAGAATCTGGAAAGACCTGAGTGTGGCCTCCGAACCCGGGCAGCTGCATCTTCAGTTTGGGCTTTTATCTTGAGAATATAACTTCTTATTCCAATCTAAATGAAGAGGACCAAAAGCGTTGAATCCCTGCCTTTTAACTGACAGCTGACCTAAAAGCTAAGTCACATCATCGAGAAAATGTCAAAAATAAAAATTTATCTCTTTGTACCCCTGACATTTTAATCTATTTACTAATTATAGATGTAAATATAATTTCCTTAATTATGACTACAATAATATCAAGACTTAATGAGGAATTTGACTTTTTACAAAGAGATTCACTTTCAAGGAACTGATTATTTCTACTCCAGAAAGACTCAATGAATTTAGTCTGTAGTTTTTTAATAACTTGAGAACATAAATTATATCTAGTACAAAGTATTCTTATATGAATATGATACAGATAAATTTGTTGAATATGCATGTATAGGATTTGAAAACTGAATTTTGAAAATGATCTTATGCTTTACATAAAATTTAAACCTCATTCTATCACAGTGAACTCATGCATAACACAAATTATATATCTCTAATGTGGAAAGCAAGTTCTAAAATGTATGCAGGTACATACAGAAGCATAAATCAATGTAGACTGCACAAACAGTATCGCCAAAGAGCACATTGAAATTCTGCTTATGACATCATCTCTGATACACACTCAACCCTTTAAGCTGAACTTTGTTTCCTCATTTTCTCTACCCAGGTAGCACTATACTTTGACTTCCCTTGGCAATGGACACAAGACTTACAATTCCTGGCTCTCTGAGCACATATCCGTCCCCACCAGCAAACAGACAGCCCCGTATGGGCTATCTATCTACATAGTGCAGATTTTGGCATATAAGTTGGTATCCAGAATTTTCTGAGTGAATAACATTGAACTCATTCAAACATTTTATTGACCCAGAGGAGAAGAACAGCTAGATCAACTACGTCAGGCTGTTGAGCTACTGGACTGTGGCTTTTGTCTCACCTCATAAAGCAGACTAGACGACCATAATCATCTAGGATACTTTTTTTCTTATGATGAGGGCTAGAATCTGCTAAGGTAGTTAAGTGGATATGTGTCATGCATTTTCATGGCAAAGCTTAGATCTAACATCTAATTTGACCCATAGTTCACTGTCCAAAGCAGAAGTTCTCAGCTTGTTGGTGGTTGACCCCTCTAGGAGTCAAGCTACATTTTCACAAGAGTTGCCTAAGACCATCAGAAAACACAGATACTTATAATTCATAACAGTAGCAAACTACAGTTGTGAAGTCCAACAAAAATGGTTTTATGGTTTTATGGTTCCTCACAACATGAGGAACTGTATCAAAGTGTTTGCAGCATTAGGAAGGTTGAGAACCACTGGTCTAAGACAAGAACAAAACCCAATACCAAAATGATGAGCAATAGGTGGAGGAGCAAATGTTTTTGAGCTTAAATAATGCAATCTACTGTGAGCAACAAATGTTTACAAATGGAATGTATAAGGTATACTCATGTATCATTTCTCTTCCGTAAAAAAAAAAGCACCTGAAACACTCATTTAAAAAAAATACAAACTTACTTAAATATCAAGACCCCAGAAAACACTTCATAATTTCTATTGATAATTTTAGTGAGATAAATTCAAGTGATAAGAATTTTATTTGCGGATTCAATTTCACACAAGAAGCTATAGCTTCACATTTTCCCCCATGCCTCCTGGAGAAGTAAAAACAGACTTTTCCCTTACTTGGAGGACACTGCTTAACTGTTCCTGCTTCCTGCTTCTGACCCACCCTTCTTACATCTTCTTCCCACCATTTCACTCATCAAGTTGTACCCGTCTCTGCGACTTTTCTTTATGACTCTGCCCCAAAACATTTAAGGCAATAGCTGTTTGGGAACTGCTTCTTGCCATCAATCAGTCAAAATGGGCAAGAAAATTTTATTTCCTTAGAGGACAAATAATTGCGAATTCCCAGATGAAGAGAAACACATGGTCTCGCACCCCCTCTCCACATTTCTCTAACCCCAACTCCAATCTGCAAACATATCAGAGTCAATTTAACTAAACTGTATGAGATCAAAGAAGAGCTCTGAGGAGTGTGAAGTCAGGCTTCAAATATCAGCTAAGCACACTTTGGTTACAGAAAGGAAAGCATGCCTCCTGGAGTGAGACATCTTTCTTGTCCAGACTTTCAAAGAGTGTTATTCATTACTAAGTTTATGGTACCCACACTGGGAGCATGGTTCATGACTTCAGAATGTCTGCCCAGTTTATAGGGAAGCTCTCTTGTCAGTACTTTTTCACAACAGATTTGGTCTTGGGAATGTAAGCCAGCTCATTATTCAATCTGGAACTGGGCTTGGTTACAGGATGACTGTAAACACTTATTCTGGACCCCAGAACGTTTGACATTCTCACTTTAGTTTTGCCATTAGGAAGACAATTTATTTTGAGTTATAATGTAAAACTCATTTATACTTAGGTTATTTAACTTATCTGTTTAACCAAATTTTGCAGAGGCAGAAAACATTCTGGTATATTAATATCTAAGTGTGGAAGAATGATCAAACTTCAGAAGATAGTTTAGTATAATACAAAGTGATGAAAAAGAAATAAAAGTATATCCAACAACTTCAAGTGTATCAATGACTCTTCTGTCCAAATTCTAGATCATAAAATGAGGATCCAACAACATGGCTCAGCCAGTAAAGGCACTTGCCACCATCCTGCAGACTTGAGTTCATTCCTTGATATCCTCATGATAGAAGAAGAGAACTGACTCTAGCAACTTGTCCTGACTTCCACATACGTACTAGGTGCGCTTGCATGTGCACGTGAGTGCACACACCCACACGCACCCCTAAATATAGAAATAATTATTATTTAATATAAGAATGGGAATAGAATGACATAAAGGTGTCTGCATTCGATCATTTACTTGATTGATGAACATGTTAAAAAGACAGACTTAGCACAAGCCAGAATTCCAAAGAATGTTTGGAATTAGACATTGTTTACTTTTTACTTACTCTCAGAAACATCAGGAAGCAAAGAGAGGCAAAGTGTGATTGTGTAAACCTTTTGGCATTTCAGAAATGAAGGAAGCTGAGGGAGAAAGAAAAGAAAAGAAAAGAAAAGAAAAGGAAAGGAAAGGAAAGGAAAGGAAAGGAAAGGAAAGGAAAGAAAAGAAAAGAAAAGAAAAAGATATAATTGAATGAAAACCTAGTCTCTCTTAAACCTGAAAGAAATTAGCACAAACAACAAACATATTAATGTGCCAAATGTTATGAATATAAAAGAACTTAAGTTCTTATAAAGTAAAAATTTTGCCATATTTAAGGTTCCTTATAGTCACTGGGGTAGAATCAAGAAAAATTTGTTAATCTATTAAGATATAAACCAGCAGTTTGTCGTTGAATAAAAATAGGTTTTGAATCATACATGTTTTATAAATTAAACCTTTGTATACCTTCTTAATTCAGATGATGAAAATGTCTCTTAGTTCAGGTTTCAGTTTATTTAACACGACACCGAATCTGAGAATCTCAGACTAACTAATGCACAGGGAAGGGTTCCCTATGCTGACTGCTTGTCTTGACGTTAATGAAGCCATACTACAATACACAGACCTACAGAAGCTAAGGAACAAGGAGGACTCTAAGGAGGATGCTCAATTCTCACTCAGAAGGGCAAATGGATTAGACACTGGAAGTGGTTGAAGACAGGGAACAGGGTGAGAGCTACCACAGATGTCCTCTGAAAACTCCACCCAGCAGGGGATCGAAGCAGATGCAGACACTCACAGCCAAACTTTGGGTAGAGTGCAGGGAGTCTTATGGAAGAAGGGGGAATAAAAGGAACCAGAGGGGACAGGAGCTCCACAAGGAGACTAACAAAGCCAAAAAATCTGGGCCCAGGGGGGCCTGCAGAGACTGCTGCATCAACCAAGGATCATGCATGGAGAGGACCTAGACCCCTTGCTCAGATATAGCCAATAGACAGCTCAGTCCCCATGTGGGTCCCCTAGTATGGGAAGCAGGACTGTCTCTGACATGGACTCTGTTACCTGCTCCTCAATCACTCTCCCCTCGTGGGGTGGCCAGGCCCCAGAGGAAGGTGATTTAGGCCATCCTGATGAGACTTAATAGGCTGGGGTCAGTTGGTAGGGAAGGAGGGCTCCCCTTTCTGAGGATGAGGGGAGGAGGACGGGAAGGAAACAGAGGAAGGGAGGTACCAGGACAAGACAAGGGAAGGGGCTATGATCTGGGTGTAAAGGGAATAAATTTAAAATAAAAATTTTAATAAAAAAAAAAGAGTTGAGGTGGCATTTAAGCCAATGAAAGCACATTTATATTTCCAAGTCAAGGCCAAACGCAAGTTCCCTTGTGATTGAGAGTAAATGTTCATTAGAAGGACCAGACTTTATAACTTCTCATCAGGGCAAAGGTCTGAGGCTTCTCAGGGACAATGTCCCAGGAAAAAAAATGACCCAGCTCCAGCAGCCTCCAGCCACCACAGCACCTTTCTTACTTACAAAAGAAAGTTAAGTTTCTATTTTAAAATATATTTCCATCCACTTAATGAAATAAATACTTGCAAATCACAATTTTAATACTTACTCAAGTTCAAAGTGACTTGCCCAGGTAGGATTGCATTAAAATCTTAGCAGCATTCATTCTAGATCTTCCTAAAATTTATTCTCCATTGCTTTACTTTCTGCTCCCTGGAACTCAGCTGCCATGTGGCTTTCTGTACCGGTGAGGAGGTCAGAATCGCCGAAGCATAGGTAATGAATTGCATCTCTGGAGAGAGTTCTCTGCCCCCCTCCCCGCCAATGTTCTGTTCAAGTTTGAGACACTCAATGTTTAACACATTCCCCAGAGTTACATACAAGACTCTGATATTTCCTATCACACTCTTCAGATTTCTTTTTCTATTTTATCTCTGCATTGTGTGTGTGCTTGCACGTGTGTGTGTGTGTGTGTGTGTGTGTGTGTGTGTGTGTGTGTGGTGTGTGTGTGTGTGTGTGTGGTGTGTGTGTGTGTGTGGTGTGTGTGTGTGTGTGTGTGTGTGTGTGTGTGTGCTTGAATGCTTAACAAAAAGTATTTATGAGCTCATTATTTGAGATAGGTTTTAGACTCTGAAAATTTAGAAGTGGATCACAAGCCATGGTTGTTGAACGGGGATGAGGTTCAATGGCAGAATACTTTCCTAACACAAACAGGGTCCTGGATTCCACCCCAAAGCCACAAAACAATATACAAATTGTAATTGTGTTTTCTTGCCACTCTACAGTCTAAGGAAAGAGATGTGTGACAAATTTTGGGACAGCCTGTGGTGGAAGAGGCAGATGCTTAAAGTAACAACAACAATTTTTGTGGTATGCAGGCCTCAGGAAGCAGAGGTTGGCATATCATGGGTTTGAGGATAGCCTGGGGTACATAGTAAAAGTAGCTGTTGCAAAAGAAAAGGCATGCAAAGTGACACGTTGGTTCTGACCTGAGACTTAAAGAACAAATACATGATAAGAAAGTCTCTGGGAGCTGTAGCAGGGCGTGGTGGAGCCCATGTATAACCCCATCCCCTGGGAAGCAGAGGCAGGTCGATCTCTGTGAGTTAAGGCCAACCTGATCTATAAAGCTAGTTCAGGACAGCCAAGGCTAGACAGAGAAACCCTGTCTTGAGAAAACAAACAAACAACAACAACGAAAACAGTGAAAGAAAGTCTCTGGCGGGAGGGAATAATAAACACACTTAAGAATCTCACCTACCTCTTACCTCAAAGGTAATGAGTTCAGATTTAGTGCAGGTCGTTAAGCAGGTGAAAGGCACAGCAATGCCCGAATTGGGAATCAGCTGTGGCAAGTGTTCATTCTCTGCACAGTGAGTGAAGGGAGCAAAAGCAGACAGGGATAGCAGTGGGAAGCTCTCACAGCATGCCGAAGAAAACAATGTCAACAGAGCAGAGACAGGAGAGAATAGCAGGGTAGGTATGGAGTATACTTTGTTCCTCCAATTCTCCATGTTGTGTTATTTTTTTCACTTTCTGCTCCCTGGTACTCAGCTGCCTTGTGGCTTTCTGTACCTGTAAGGAGGTCAGAATCACTAACGTACATAAAGGATTTCAGAGGAAACAAGAAATAGTCAAGCAAGGAGAGCACCCCCAAAAAATGATTATGTGACTGTTCATATTGACTCCTATGTGCCAGAGTTTGGAAGTTGTATAAACTGAAAATCAGTGATTTTTGTTGGAACCATTACTAATTGAGGTCTTGGGGCAAACTTCTCTGTTTCTACACACTGAGGCCAGGTGCACTTAGAGAGTGACAGCCAAGAACTGTTTCCCTGAAGAAGCAGCTTCTAAGCCAAACTCTAGCAGAAACACTTAAATGACCATTTTAATCATCTGCAGGAGGCTGAATATTAATTAGAATCAAAAGAAGCAAGCCCTGTGAACCACTGTTGCAGGGGTACCTTACATCTTTTTTTGGCCAGTGGTACCCACAAGTTGTCTTGTTCACCCTAGACTCATTTCATCTGAAATACGGCCACACCTTTGCTGCCTCTTTGCTGATTACAAAAATAATACCTGTTTGTAGTGAAAATCCACATTAGAACAGAAATGTCCTCCACTGTTACTCCATGTGTGTGCTCAGTGAGGCCAGGGGACACTGGATGGCTGTTCATGGAGCAGGGCTGCCATCTGCGACTGGTGAAGACGTTAGGACCTGGCATCTTTCTGTGGGTATTACCTGTAGGAATTTGACTAAGTTCTCAAAGAAAACATCAAGGAGAGATAGCTTATGGTTCTGGGATGTTGAAAGAGAAGCTCATCCTTGAGAAGTATATGAAGCCTCTAATCCATAGCCACAGCCAGAGCTCCATCCATCAGACTGAGGAACACCCCATCATCCCATCAGGATGAAGAAATAGTAGCCTGTCATCCCACCTGACCAGCTCATGCTCCTTACCTGTTTCACACAAAGGCAGAATTAAATAATAAAAAACTAATTAAATAATAAAGAATTTATTAATTCTTTAAATAATTAAATATTAATTAAATAATAAAGTCTAGACTTTAAGGAAATAGATTGCAACAACTGTCAGCAGGAAATGGAGGAGGCCAGTGGCACCTCTGAAAGATTGGGACTGTGGGAAGAGGGCAGGGACACCTCCCCAGCACGCTCACTGCCACAGTTCAGTCTTCAGTATTAGTGCAAAGAAGTGAGCTAGATAACAGGAGTAGCCTGACCAGTCAGTTCACTCACAGGAAAACCTCATCATGGTTCTACCCAACAATGGCAGAATGAACATTCTTAGGATCACACTGAACATTAACTAAAACAGCAGTCTGGGAGCACAAAACATACCTATACAGATTAAAAATAATACCCTGTAATGCTATAAACAACAGTGGAATTAAATAGAAGCCAGTTGCAGAAACTGAACAGTAAATTCTCTAGTGTCTAAACATGAATAAAAGTATTTCTTAATAAGCCATAGGTCAAAAGAATCACTCAAGAAAAATAAAAACATTCTTAAACTAAGTAAAAGTTAAACACAAAAAAATTTAAAGCAAAACAAAAAAGTTAAACACAATTTATCAGAATTTGTGAATTATGAAAAAATTTTCTTTAGTGAGAAATGCATAGCAATAAACACACAAGAGATTTAAAATTCCAAAATCAATTATCTATGCTCTTGTTAGAAATAAAAGATAAAATTAAGCACAAAATAAACAAAAGACAAACAATAAATTATAGCAAAAAATATCAAATTATAATGAAAACAAAGACTAGCTCTTTGGGGAGCAGGGAGTATAATATTGGTAAGCCTCCATCCAGGCTACTCAAGAAACACAAAGGATATACTAATTTACAACATTCAAAATGAAAAAGGCATCACTGATAGTAAAGCATGAAAAATGAAGGAATACTATAAAAACTATAAAATAATTCTACATCCATATTCTAATACATTAGGCAATTTGGACCAATTTCTTTAGCCGTCCTAACTATAAAGTGTACATACGGTAAAGAAACATTATGAATACCTCTTCCTGAACTGAAGAAGTTAAATAATATTAAATAACTTTTTTTGCCAGTTTATTTGTATGCATTTAATATCTCTGTATGCAAAACATAATAACCTTTTTTAAGGTGTCCAGAAAAGTCACCAGTGAATTCTACCAAGTATGTAAGGAAGAAATCATAGAAATTCTTCATAGTCTCTTCAAAAAAAATAATAATAATAATTAAAGCAGAAAAACTACCAAATTGATTCTGGGGTCAAACCTGCCTTGTGAAAAAACCAAGCAATAAATAAACACACACACAAACAAACAAAAAATCTACAAGCCACTATCTCTCATTAGCATAAATGTAAAAATTCTCAAAAATTACAAATCTCATTCAACTATGCATAAAAAGATGCTTTCAATCTAAATGAAGATGTCTATGGAATATTTTTAAAAATAATTGGACTCCACAAAGAAAAGTCAGATATGTTCAAAATGTTTAAATCTGCTTCAATATAGAAAATCAAACAATATAATCCACTATAAAATATGCATAAATATGTGTGTGTGTATATATATATGTATATATATATATATATATATATATATATATATATATGTTTCCTCCAGAGGTTAAAAAAAAAAACCCATCTCAAGGTGTCTGTGCCCTATCTGCAGCATAAGCCATAACACATATATAATGTTCAAGAGTTGTTTGCCCAGTCTTATTCAGAGGGAATATGCTGGTTTTCTATCGACTTTACACATACTGAAGAGCCTTTAAATGTTAGACATAGAATTTTGGACTGAAACTAAAGTGTGGTATATTTGCTTCTTCTACAACTCTCTCTACTCATTCTGTACCAGGCCACAGAGGAAGACAATGCAGCCACTCCTGATGAGACCTGATAGACTAGGATCAGAAGGGAGGAGAGAAAGACCTCCCCTATCAGTGGACTTGGGGAGGGGCATGGGAGGAGAAGGGGGAGGGAGGGTGGGATTGGCAGGGGAGGAGAGAGGGGGCCACAGAAGGATACAGAGTAAATAAAGTGTAATTAATAAAAATTAAAATAAAAAACAGACAAAAAAAGATTTAAAATAAAAAAAGAAATAAATAAAAGGAAAAAAAAGAATCTAATTTGAAAAAGCACATGAAGGCTGCATCCTACCTGAAAACCCTGCCATCCCCTTTGCCAGGAGACATCTTACCCAGACACTAACTGTCCACCCACCCCTCTTTTACATCTTTGCTCTAATATCAACAGGAAGCCGACCCTAACATCATGGGTCAGCCTTGTCAAGCCACAGAGGAAGACAGTGCAGCCAGTCCTAATACGACCTTATTGGCTAGGATCAGATGAAAGGGGAGGATGTCTTCTCCTATCAGTGGACTAGGGGAGGGGCATGGGAGGAGAAAAGGCAGAGTGGGATTGGGAGGAAATGAGGGAGGGGGCTACAACTGGGATACAAAGTGAATAAATTGTAATAAATAAAAAATAAATCAGCACCATTTGTTAAAGGTGCTATCATTTTTCTATTGTATGGTTTTGACATCTTTGTCAAAAATCAGGTGTCCATAAGTGTGTGGGTTTATTTCTGGGTCTTCTATTCAATTCCATTTATCCACATTCTGTTTCTATGCCAGTACCATGCAGTTTTTATTACTGTTGCTTTATAGTACAGCTTGAGATCAGGGATGGAGATACCTCCAGAAGATCTTTTATTGTAGAGGATTATTTTAGTAATTCTGGGTTTCTTGTTATTCCATATGAAGGTGAGAATTTTTCTTTCAAGGTCTGTAAAGAATTGTGTTGGTAATTTGATGGGAATTGCACTGAATCTGTAGATTGCTTTTGGTAAGATGGCCATTTTTACTAGGTTAATCCTGCCAAGCCATGAACGTGGGAGACCTTTCCATCTTCTGATATCTTCTTCTAAGTCTTTCTTCAGAGACTTGAAGTTTTTTTCATACAAGTCTTTGACTTGCTCAGTTAAGGTCACACCAAGGTACTTTGTGTCCTCTGTGGTTATTATGAAGGGTGTTGTTTTTCTAATTTCTTTCTCAGCCCTTTTGTCTTTTAGGGAACAGCCTTACCAGGCCACAGAAGAAGACAATGCAGCCACTCCTAATGAGACCTGATAGACTAGGATCAGAGGGAAAGGGAGGAGGGCCTCCCTTATCAGTGAACTGGGAGAGGGACACAGGTGGGGAAGAGGGAAGATGGGATTGGGAGGGGGAAAAGGAGGGAGGTACAGGGGGGATACAAAGTGAATAAAATGTAATTAATAAAAAAAATTAAAGTTAAAAATTACAAATCAGTTTTCATTTCCAATGAAAGACATGTCACCTGTATTTTATAATTTACTTATCCATTGTGTTAGTTTGCTTCACACTAGTATAGTTAATGCTTGGAATAATCAACTTATTAAGAGAAAAGATATTGGCTTGTGGTTTTAGAAGTTTTCAGTTCATGATTAGGTGTTCCTGTTACTTTGCACAAAGTTACACAAGATGATGGGGCAGTAGGTCAAGCAAATTCTCCACCTATTCAGCAGATAAGAGAGAAGAAGAATTTCTCTCTGTGTCTCTGTCTCTGTCTCTCTCTCTGTGGTGTGTGCCTGCGTGCTCGAGAGAGAGCTATAGAGAGGAAAACGGAGTAGCTAAGTATCACATGAGGTTGGGTTTCTCTTGCATAAGGCTGTGACCTTACACAGGATCATGGGTTTGGAAAGAGGAAAAGTAACAGCTGGACATGTGACTGATGCTAAAGTTTGGAGTTTGTTCTCAGCCCACACCTTACAGAGAACAGTGTGTTCTTGGCACAGGATTCTTTGCCTCTGATGAAGAGGGGAATGGATACCTCAGCAGCAGCCTCACCAAGCTGACCAACATGGCCCTGATCAAAAGCAGAGAAAACTCTACCCATTATACCCTAAATTAATACCATCCAGATTAAAAATGTGTTATAAAAAGTATAATATTAAAGATCTACAAATTTATTTTAAAGAAATAATGCAGAGGATGAGATCAGTATTTCTATCTCATTATCACATTGTAATTTTACAAATAATGAGGTATGCCACAAGGCTTAATACATTAAAAGGATTGAAAGCATACCAAGTATATTGTCTAATCACAGTAATATTAAATAGCAATCAGCAACACAGAGAAATCTGGCAATGCATAAATATTTGGCAATTAAACAACAGATTTTTAAATAACCCATGGGTCAAAGAAGAAGTTAAATGAGAAATTAAAAAGTATTTTCATTTATCTGGAAATAAATTTACACAGGACAAATACTAAAGCAAACTTGAAATATTTACAAATTAGCATCACAAACAATAGCTAACATGTCCAGAATATTTACTGTGTGCCTGGTGTTTTAAAGGCTGTCTTCTTTAAAACACTTTGCATGTCTAAAGAATATACATCAGCTTCTACCCATTAACATTATAAACATTGAAGCACAGGCCACACTGCAAGAAAGTGATGAACAAAGGCTTCAAGATAGTTCTGCCTGACATAACACTCCTGTTTTCAATCACTAAAGCATGATGCCAAGACAAAACAGATAGGCTTATTACTTAATTTTACACAACACCCAGTAAACACCTGAAAACATGCCACCAAAAGAGGAGTGGTGCTTTGTTTCAAGAAGGTACCCTTTAATTCCATTCTCCTAAGAGTGAGGTTCTGGAAAAAATATGTAGGTAAGAATGAGGGGAAAGAGGTGGAAAAGAGTTCATGGAAATACACACAGAAACACACAGAGAAATATGCACGTACACACTCACACATATACACACACATCCACACACAGAGAGACAAATACATACACTCACACGCAGAGACATACACATTCACTCATTCACACATATACATATACAGTCACACACAGAGACATATATACTCACACACCCATATTTATGTACATAGACACACATACATACACATGTACACACATATAAAAATGTTTTTCTCAAACTATCTCGGAATAAAGAAGTATTTGTTGTAAAGTAGCTGTCCACAGTAGATGGAGATAAATACCTTTAGGTACAGTCTTCTAGAATCACTAGCTTTGAAGAGCAGTCCTTAGAACAGCTTTTGAGATAACTGATTGCTTTTGTCCTGGCTAGTTTTATGTCAGTGACACAAGCTGAAGTCATCTGAGAGGAGGGAGCCTCAATTAAGAAAATGCCTCCATATGAGCAGGTTGTGGAAAGCCTGTAAGACATTTTCTTATTTAGTGATGTATGGGGGAGGGCCCAGCCCATCCTGGTGGTCCTGGGTTCTATAAGGAAGCAGGCTGAGCAGGCCATGGTGAGGAAGCCAGTTAGCAGCAGCCCTCCTTGGCCTCTGCATGAGCTCCTGCCTCCAGGTTCCTGCCCTGTTTGGGTTCCTGTCCTGACTTCCTTTGATAGTGAACTGTGATGTGGAAGTGTAAGCTGAATGAACCCTTTTCTCCCCAGCTTGCTTTTTGGTCATGGTGTTTCATCACTGCTATAGAAACCCTGCCTAAGACAGCTGCCCAGAAAGTTTATCAGAAAGATCTCCTAGGTGGACTGCAACAAGAGAATAAGTCCTGATGAAAAAGTTTTTTTTTTTTTCTCCTTTCACAAATAAGCCTCATGTTCAAAATAGCTACACAAAGAAACATCTGTTTCTACATAATAAAACACCTGGAAACTCAGAAACCTGTCTGCCGCCATGTGGGCATACAAGCGAGCACCACCATAAGAAGCAAGTTTGTGCACTTTGAAGAGGGATGGAACCGGACATGTGACTGCTGTGAGTAACGTGAGAGAGCTGGGCTGCCACCGCGGCCACGTGATGTCTGAGCCTGGGCTGCCACTGAGGGCTACGTCCGGGTCTGTGGCCTTACCCTATCAGGGGTCTGTGTCAACATCCATGGCCACATTAACACCACAGGCCTTGAGGACGTCCGCAGCCTGAGCTGCCTCCTGAGACTCTGTTGAAGTCCCAGTGTAGAGCTAGCCTCGACCCTCTCCTAGGCAGTGAGGTAGAGCTGGCCCTAATGGCATGTGAGGGAAAGCGGGTAGGCTGACCAGCTCAGCTTCCACCTAGGCTGATAGCTGGCCCACACCAACATCTATCTGCCCCATCTACGAACTGCCAGAGCACAGGAAGTGGGTGGTTCTGCAGAACCAAGGCTGCAGGATCTACAAGTCTCAGTGCAACAGCAAGATATCTGAGAGGAGTCCAGGTGAGGATCTAGTATTGAGAGTAGCAGAAGCCAGAGCCCGCGAACCGACTAAGGACACATTGTAATGAACATTTGAAGTAAAGGCATTCGAGCAAGAGTGGCACACGGTGACACAGTGCAGCTTCCCACCGCCAGGTATTTTGGTTTGGTTTTGTTTGTTTGTCTTCTTTTCTTTAGCAGGGAGATAACAAGGGTGGAAGGCAGATATGGAAGGACTGGGAAATGAGTGGAATATGATGTGATATTCACAAAGAATCAATAAAAAGTCATGAAAAAGGCCAGTAAGCCAATGTAGAATGTTGACTTTCGGCCATGAGCAAGGTGCACATGATGCCATTCATAAAAGGTTACAGTGACACCAACAGCGAATTTTCTAAAGGCTCTAGTATGCTGAAATAATTTTTAATCCAATCTACCTTCCCATCTTTGGAGCTCTTCTATGGGAAACGTATGCTCAGAGAAGAAGTTTTTATAAAGCTCATTTTCAACAGCATTGACAAAGAAAATAAATTTGTTATGAGAAACATGGACTGTGGAAGGAAAGAATGCAGTGACAGGTCTATAAATTCAGACTTCAATTGAATTTTCATAAAATTTACATTACAGTTTGAGATTTGATTTATGCAACAGTAAATGAAAAAAAAATCCCTCAAATTGTATGTGATATTTCAACTTCTTTGCTGCTGAAAGCCAGGTCAGTCATCTTCTGTACAGCCTCCTCCCTGAGTTCCAGAGATGTGTGTCTATCTGTTTGTCATCCATCCCACTCTGATGTTCCACATGCACTTGAGACCAGAGTAATTACATTATCTTCACATCCAAGCATGACTTTTCTTCAATGCTTCCCATTTCTACCAACAATCCACCATATGCTGAGCCAAAAGTGTTTCCCATCTATTCAGGCCGATCTCTCTGCTATCTCTTCTCTTGATTCTTACTGTTATCATTATGAGTGAAAGCATTATTTTCCCAAAGTTGGTTACAGTGATTTCTTCAGAAGTTATAGTCTCACCTAGCTAGAGATAGGTGAAGTCTTTCCCATACAAATGTAGAATTAAGAATCAATTTTGAACCGTAACATAGGCTTAGATGTAGAACAGCACTGCTTTCTACCACCAACTGAAGACAGGAGAGAGGAGGAGGTGCAAAAAGAGAAGACAGGGAAAAGGAGAAGGGGAAGAAAAGGGAGGGAGGAGAGTGCAAAGAGGAGGAGAGGGAAAGAGTGAGCTGCCTTAGCATTCAATTTTCATTTTCAGTTAGTGCCTTTCGTGACCTTAGCATTTCTATATCTATAATAGTATCTCTATCTCTTGTTTACTTCTGCTACTATAACCAAAAGAGTTCTAACTAATGAAGAAACATTTGGTCTCAGCCTCAGATTCTTTCTCTATCTACTAGGAGAGCAATAGTTCTCATCAGACATCATCATCAGACCACATCAGAACCAGGCAACGTTTCTCATGAGATCAGGTACATAAAATGATAAGATACCTTGTCAAGTGTAATGCTGTTCTGCCTACGCCAAGATGAAATTTTGACACTCTGGCCTTTTGCCGTTTTTCTGACTCCAGGCTAATGGTGTTCCTGTCTGATGTTCATCTGCTAAACTTGGCCTTTTTAATAAAGGGTGTGCCAGCACATTTCCAGGTCGGTGGGCTCCACACAGTGAAAGCATTTCGCTATAAGTGTGAGGAGCTTCTCGGATGCAGGCAGCACAAAATGAAGGCAGCATTCTGTAGAAAGCTATCAAACCCCCAATCATTCAATTCAGCAGCAAGCCTGCAGGGGTCTTCTCTCTGTGGTTTTGTCCAAAGCAGCATTCTGAAGAACGTTACCATCCCCAAACCATTCACTTCAGCAGCAAGCCTGCCGGGGTCTTCTCTCTGTGGTTTTGTCCAAAGCTTGCTTTCTCTGGATGGCACTAAAGGCCAAGATTTTCTCATTCATTTGTTTTTTCTTCCAGCCCAGCGGACACATTTGTGCTGCATGTGTCTCTGTGCCCATGTGTATGTTCAGCTGAACATGGCATGGACATATATGTTTATCTTTAGACTCATATGTCCTGTCATCAGTAATAAAGCAGATAACACTTTCATATTTTCTAGATCTCCCTACTTGAAATCTAGTGGTGAATACGATTATTTCATAACTGTTCTCAGTATCTTAGAAATCTGACCACTCAGACACCAACATCTTCCCTAACCTTCCTTTTCCTTCCCTTGACTGTCCTGTTTTAGAATGAGTGGGTTTTAGGGTTTTCTTTGAAACGTGAGATGGCTCCATCAATCCATCAGAACACAATTTCCTTATTCAGTTAGTAAAGAGAGGGCTAAGGTCTGTGCATGGTAGCAGTCTGCGCTTAATGAAGGGATAGGCATGGCTGTAATGTATTTTCGTATTTTTGTTCTCTGCTTGGCTCCTGAAGAATCCATGAGCTCACTGAGCCAAGTTACTTAAGATGTTTTTGAAGATTATTAGATTAATAACATTGAATGTGACTGCAAATTTACAAAACATAACTGCTCCATACTTGTATAATATTATTGCCAATACATACTCCATCCCACACGTCAACTTTTCAATAGAAGTGAACAGCAATCCAAAAGCCAATCGTGTGTTTACCAAGCAGCCAGGCAATACACTTGTTTAATAGACTCATTCTTTCCTAAGAAGGTGATTGGTTTCTGCGTGTCTTTCAAGTCTAATGATTTTTATCTGTGGGATGTGTTTTAGCCATAGCTTTCATGTAAAAAAATATTGGAGACTCATACAGATTTCAGATTACTAATCAAAACACATAATTTACACTAAGTACAGACTTGGCCGATCTTCTTAATGTACAACCTACTGAAAACAAGAACAACCATGGTATGCATTAACTCCAAAGGGCTACTGTATCTCTAGAGCAGGGTGGTTGTACACAGTTTATTAACAGCAGGTTGCTGGCTCCCAAATGGCGTGTTACTGACTGTAAAGCGGTTTGACTGCCGTCATGCTGCTGCAGTACTTAGAGCACATTAAGTAGATGATGGGATTTTCCAGTGTGGTTACACACTGTACAGATGTAAACACTGAAAAGGCCCCGGTCGGATCAAATAAACATCACACTGATTCTCTATAGGGCACTTTGATGTGCAGGGAAAACCTAAGGGTCAAAATGTAGCATGTGGTCTAGATTTCTGGAGTATATATCTAAAGGCAAGGCACAGTGTCCTATACAAAAATTCCACTTCCCCCCTACTCTGAAAGAACTCAGTGGTTTGGGTTGCTTTGGATAAATCATTTTGAAATTTTACTTATTTATTCACTTTACATCCTTATTGCAGCCCTCACTCTTCTCCTCCTAGTCTCTCTTTAGCACACCCCTCCCCCACATACTCCCCTCTCCTTCTCAGAGAAGGGGGAGGTCTCCATGGGTACAAACCCACCCTGGCACATCAAGTCTCTGAAGAACTAAGCATATCCTCAACCACTGAGGCCAGAGCAGTCCAGTTAGGGAGAACAAAGATCAAAAGAGAGGCATCAGATAGAGAAATCTTTTTTGTTTGTTTGTTTTATATTTTTATTTTTTTTAGTTTTTCATCAATTACACTTTATTCATTCTGCATCCCCCCATAAGCCCCTCCCTCCTCCCCTCCCGATCCCACCCTCCCTCCTCCCTCTGCATGCATGCCCCTCCCCAAGTCCACTGATAGGGGAGGTTCTCCTCTCCTTTCTGATGTTAGTCCATCAGTTCACATCAAAAGTGGCTGCATTGTCCTCTACTATGGTCTGGTAAGGCTGCTCGAGAGCAGGCCAATCAGATTATGTCAGAGGCAGTCCCTCTTCCCCTTACTATGTAACCCAATTGGACTCTGAACTGCCCTGGGCTACATCTGTGCAGGGGTTCTGGGTTATCTCTATGGATAGTCCTTGGTTGGAGTATGAGTCTCTGGGAAGTTCCCTGTGTTCAAATTTTCTTGTTCTGTTGCTCTCCTTGTGGAGACCCTGTCCTCTCCAGCTCTTACTATTTCCCAGTTCTTACATAAAATTCCATTCACTCTGCCCAACAGTTGCCCATCAGGCTCAGCATCTGCTTTGATAGTCTGTAGGGCAGAAGCTTTCAGAGGCCCTCTGTGGTAGGTTCCTAGGTTGTTTCCTGTTTTCTTCTTCTTCTGATGTCCATCCTCTTTGCCTTTCCGAATGGGGATTGGACATTTTAGTTAGGGTCCTCTCTCTTGCTTTAGATGCACAGGTTTTAGTGGGTTTGTCCTATGTTGTATGTCTATATGAGTGAGTATATACGATGTGTGTCTATTTGCTTCGGGGACAACTCAGGATGATCCTTTCCAGATCCCACCATTTACCTGCAAATTTCATGATTTCCTTATTTTTCATTGCTGAGTAATATTCCATTGTGCAGATGTACCACAATTTCTGCATCCATTCTTCAGTTGAGGGGCATCTGGGTTGTTTCCAGCTTCTGGCTATTACAAATAAAGCTGCTACAAACATGGTTGAGCAAATGTCCTTTTTGTGTACTTGAGCCTCTTTTGGATATATGCCCAGGAGTGGTATGGCTGGATCTTGAGGAAGCGCTATTCCTAGTTGTCTGAGAAAGCACAAGATTGATTTCCAGAGGGGTTGTACAAGTTGACATTCCCACCAGCAGTGGAGAAGGGTTCCCCTTTTTCCACAACCTCTCCAGCATGTGTTGTCACTTGAGTTTTTGATCTTGGCCATTCTGATGGGTGTAAGGTGAAATCTCAGGGTTGTTTTGATTTGCATTTCCCTAATGGCTAGTGAGGTTGAGCATTTCTTTAAGTGCTTCTTTGCCATTCGATATTCCTCTACAGAGAATTCTCTGTTTAACTCTGTTCCCCATTTTTTAAGTGGATTACTTGGTTTGCTGCTTTTCAGCTTCTTTAGTTCTTTATATATACTGGATATTAGCCCTCTGTCAGATAAAGGGTTGGTGAAGATTCTTTCCCAATCTGTAGGCAGTCACTTTGTTTTGATGATGGTGTCCTTTGCTTTGCAGAAGCTTTTCAGTTTCATGAGGTCCCATTTATTGATTGTTGCTCTTAGAGCCTGTGCTGTTGGTGTTCTGTTCAGGAAGTTTTCTCCTGTACCAATGAGCTCTAGGGTATTTCCCATTTTTTTTCAAGCCAATTTAATGTGTCTGGTTTTATGTTGAGGTCTTTGATCCACTTGGACTTCAGTTTTGTGCAGGGTGATAAGTATGGATCTATTTTCATTTTTCTACATGTAGACATCCAGTTGGACCAGCACCATTTGTTGAAGATGCTATCTTTTTTCCATTGAATGGTTTTGGTGTCTTTGTCAAAGATCAGGTGTCCATAAGTGTGTGGGTTTATTTCTAGGTCCTCTGTTCAGTTCCATTGATCCACCATTCTGTTTCTATGCCAGTACCATGCAGTTTTTAAAACTGTTGCTCTATTATACAACTTAAGATCAGGGATGGAGATACCTCCAGAAGATCTTTTATTGTAGAGGATTGTTTTAGCAATTCTGGGTTTCTTGTTATTCCATATGAAGTTGAGAATTTTTCTTTCCAAGTCTGTAAAGAATTGTGTTGGTAATTTGATGGGCATTGCATTGAATCTGTAGATTGCTTTTGGTAAGATGGCCATTTTTACTATGTTAATCTTGCCAAGCCATGAACATGGGAGATCTTTCCATCTTCTCATATCTTCTTCTAATTCTTTCTTCAGAGATTTGAAATTTTTTTAATACAAGTCTTTGACTTCCTTGGTTAGGGTTACTCTGAGGTACCTTATGTCATTTGTGGCTATTGTGAAGGGTGTTGTTTCCCTAATTTCTTTCTCAGCCCTTTTGTCTTTTGTATACAGGAGGGCTACTGATTTTTTTTGAGTTAATTTTGTATCCGGCCACTTTGCTGAAGGTGTTTATCAGCTGTAGGAGTTCCCTGGTAGAGTTTTTGGGGTCACTCACGTATACTATCATATCATCTGCAAATAGTGATAATTTGACTTCTTCCTTTCCCATCTGTATCCCCTTGATCTCCTTCAACTGTCTTATTGCTCTAGCAAGGACTTCCAGAACTATGTTGAAGAGATATGGAGAGAGTGGGCAGCCTTGTCTTGTCCCTGATTTCAGTGGGATTGCTTTAAGTTTCTCTCTGTTCAGTTTGATGTTGGCTATAGGCTTGCTGTATATCGCCTTTACTATGTTTAGATATGTGCCTTGTATCCCTGATCTCTCCAATACTTTAAACATGAATGGATGTTGGATTTTGTCAAATGCTTTTTCAGCATCTAAGGAGATTATCATGTGTTTTTTTTCTTTCAGTTTGTTAATATGGTGGATCACATTGATGGATTTCCGTATGTTGAACCACCCCTGCATACCTGGGATGAAGCCTACTTGGTCATAGTGGATAATATCTTTAATGTGTTCTTGGATTCAGTTTGCAAGTATTTTATTAAGTATTTTTGCATCAATGTTCATAAGGGAGATTGGCCTGAAATTCTCTTTCTTTGTTGAGTCTTTGTGAGGTTTAGGTACCAAGGTGACTGTGGCTTCATAGAATGAGTTTGGTAATGTTCCTTCTGTTTCTATTTTGTGAATAGTTTGAAGAGAATTGGTGTTAGCTCTTCTTTGAAGGTCTGGTAGAATTCTGCGCTGAAGCCATCTGGTCCTGGGCTTTTTTTGGATGGGAGACTTTTGATGACTGCTTCTATTTCTTAGGACTATTTAGTTGATTTACCTGGTCCTGATTCAGCTTTGGTAAGTCAAATTTATCAAGAAAATTGTCCATTTCATTTAGATTGTCAAATTTTGTGGCATGTAGACTTTTGAAGTAAGTCCTAATGATTGTTTGGATTTCCTCAGTGTCTGTAGTTATATCCCCCTTTTCATTTCTGATTTTGTTGATTTGGGTGGTGTCTCTCTGCCTTTTAGTTAGGTTGGCTAAGGGTTTGTCGATCTTGTTTATTTTCTCAAAGAACCAGCTCTTGGTTTCATTGATTCTTTGAATTGTTTTATTTCTTTCCAATTGATTGATTTCAGCCCTGAGTTTGATTATTTCCAGCCGTCTACTCCTTCTTGGTGTTTCTGCTTCTTCTTTTTCTAGGGTTTTTAAGTGAGCCATTAAGGTGCTTGAATGAGCTGTCTCGAATTTCTTGTTGAAGGCACTTAGTGCTATGAACTTTCCTCTTAGCACTGCTTTCATTGTGTCCCACAAGTTTGGGTATGTTGTGTCTTCATTTTCATTGATTTCTAGAAAGATTTTAATTTCTTTCTTTATTTCTTCCCTGACCCAGCTGTCATTTAGTAACAAGTTGTTCAGTTTCCATGTGTGTGTATGCTTTTTGCTATTTCTGTTATTGTTGAGGTCCAGCTTTATTCCATGGTGATCAGACAAGATACAAGGGATTATTTCAATCTTCTTGTATCTGTTGAGGCTTGCTTTGTGACCCACTATATGGTCTATTTTGGAGAAGGTTCCATGTGGTGCTGAGAAGAAGGTAAATTCTTTTGTGTTTGGGTGTAAAGTTCTGTAAATGTCTGTTAGGTCCATTTGATTCATGACCTCTGTCAGAGACATTGTTTCTTTGTTTAATTTCTGTTTTGTTGACCTGTCCTTTGTTGAGAGTGGGGTGTTGAAGTCTCCCACTATTAATGTGTGGGGATCTATATGTGCTGTAAATTTTATCAATGTTTCTTTAACAAATGTGGGTGCTCTTGTATTTGGGGCATAGATGTTCAGGATTGTGATGTCTTCCTGGTGGAATTTTCCCTTGATGAGTATGAAGTGTCCTTCCCCATCTCTTTTTATTAATTTTGGTTGAAAGTCTATTTTATCAGATATTAGAATGGCTACTCCTGCTTGCTTCTTGGGTCCGTTTGCTTGGAAAGTCGTCTTCCAACTCTTTACCCTCAGGTAATGTCTATCTTTGTGTCTTAGGTGTGTCTCTTGTATGCAACAAATTGCTGGATTTTGTTTACGTATCCATTCTATTAATCTGTGTCTTTTTATTGGAGAGTTGAGTCCATTGATGTTGAGAGAGATTAATGACCAGTGGCTGCTAGATCCCTTGATTTTGATGTTGGCTGTGGTCATCAGGTTGTGTGCTTGGTTGCTTTTTGTTTTAATGAAGTGAGGTTATTTATTTCCTGTGTTTTCTTAAATGTAGCTAGTTTTCCTGGGTTGTATTTTCCCTTCTAGTGTCTTCTGTAATGCTGGATTTGTTTGTAGGTATTGTTGAAATTTGTTTTTGTCATTGAATATTTTGTTTTCTCCATCTATGAGGACTGAGAGTTTTGCGGGGTATAGCAGCCGGGGCTGACATCTGTGTTCTCTTAGGGTCTGCATGATATCTGTCCAGGCCCTTCTGGCTTTCATAGTCTCTGTTGAAAAGTCAGGTGTGATTCTAATGGGTTTGCCATTATATGTTAATTGGCCTTTTTCCCTTGCAGCTTTTAGTATTTTTTCTTTGTTTTGTATACTTACTGTTTTGATTATTATGTGGCGGGAGGATTTTCTTTTCTGGTCAAATTTTTTGGGTGTTCTGTAGGCCTCATGTATTCTAATTGGCCTCTCCTTTAGCTTGGGGAAATTTTCTTCAATGATTTTGTTGAAAATATTTTCTGGGCCTTGGAGAAGGAAGTCTTCTTTTTCCTCTATACCTATTATTCTTAGGTTTTGTCTTTTCATATTGTCTTGGATTTCTTGGACGGTCTGTGTCAGGAATTTTTCGGATTTAACATTTTCTTTGACAGATACATTGATTTCTTCCATTGTATCTTCTACACCTGAGATTCTTTCTTCCATCTCTTGTAGTCTGTTGGTTATGCTTACCTCTGTAGTTCCTGTTTTCTTCCCTAGATTCTTCCTTTCCGTTATTTCCTCCATTTGTGTTTTCTTTAATTTTTCCAATTCTATCTTCAGGTCTTGAGTTGTTTTGTTTACTTCCTTCACCTGTCTGATTGTACTTTCCTGTTTTTCTTTTAGTTCCTTCAACTCTGTTTCTTTCATCTCATTCAGTGCTTTAAGCATTTCCTTTCTAAAGGCCATAAACTGTTTGGCTGCAGCTTCCTCTATTTCTTTACAGATTGCAATATTCTGTTTGAGTTTATCTTCCTCTGTGTCTTTACGTATCTTATTTGTTTCCTCTGTTATCATCTTCATGAGCATAGTTGTTAGGTCATCTTCTTGGATTTCAGTTATGCTGGGGTGTCCAGGGCTACTTGCCCCTGGGTAACTGGGTTCTGGAGATGCCATATTGCTCTGTCTTTTGTTGCTTGAGCTTTTAAGCTGGCCTCTACCCATTGTGCTATCTTAGGTGTTTGGGAATATTTTCTGGTGGTTCCTGGGGATCCTGTGGTGGAGAGAATCCCCTTTGCAGAAAGCTGGTTTTTCCTGAAGGATGTCTTCTCAGCTTTTTGGGTATAGTCCCTGGATGGCTGGTGTTTTTTCAGGAGTTGCTCACCTCAGGGATATAGGCCTGAGTGGTAACTGTGGTCTTTGTTAGTCAAGAGGGTTCTCCTGTCACCCAGGGAAGTCCTGAAGGCAGCTGCCCTGTTTCTGGGTTTCTTGTTGTAAATTTAATGATCAGCTGCTGTGACCCATTTGGATATCAGGCGAGCAGCAACTGTTTGTGCCTGTGTCTGGAGCACAGCTGAGTGGTGGCCCCACTGGTCTGCTAGACTGCTAGACTTTTTCTAGGGAAGGATTGGGTGTATTAAGTCAGTACAGTCTTCTTCCTTCCCTGTGAATTCTCTGGAGACACGGACTCTCAGTGTCTTTTTTGCCCTGGTGCACACTGCTCAGTGTCCGCCAGCTGGCTGGCCGCAGAAACTGCCTGTGCCTGGAGCACAGTTGAGTGGTGGCAGCTCAGTCTCTGCCAGCTGTCTGGTGCGCAGAAACTGCCTGTGTCTGCCTTTGTGGCCTTTGGGAGCCTGGGTGCCTCCCTAAGCTGGGTAATTTTCCGGGTACGTTTTCAGGCTGAAGGTGTCGGCTGAGTGCTCTGAGATCAGACCAGCCGTTTCCCTCCCTGTGTGTTTGCACGGGACAGTGAAACTCATTCGCTGGTGCCCTGGTGCCCACAGTTCTATCTCAGGTGGCGAATCAGGCGCGCAGGCAGGCAGGGCTCAGTGCCGGAACCTGGGTCCCCAGCTCTGCCTCCGGGCTGGCTCCTGGGGTGCCCATGGAACCCGAGTCTTTTCCAGGGGATGTCTGGGTGACCTAAGGCCGGTCCCAATCGTTTCCTGTACCCTGGGGTTATCTCTCGACTGAAAATTCCAGTCTCTGATAGTGTGGTGCACACGGTTCAGTCTGGGACCATGACCAGAGACACTGGCTTGTGGCTCTGGGCTGAGGCTGGGGCTGGCGGCCGGCAGCCGGCAGCCGGCAGCCAAGCGTCTGGCGGAACCGGGATCTCTTCCGCGGTTTAGCCAGGTGAGTTAAAAGCTGATTGAATCCCCCACCATGGGGTATCCTCTCACCTGGGAAACACAATGACTGTGTTTTATGGCCGCGAGTTCTGATTACTGGTCACTGTGCTGATCCTGCTGCTGCTGCTCACTCCCGGTGCCGCCATCTTGCCCCTCCTGTTTGTTTTATTTTTATCATTACAATTTATTCACTTTGTATAACAGCTGTAGCCCCTTCCCTTGTCCTCTCTCAATCTCACCCTCTCCCTCTCCTCCTCCCATGCCCTTCCCCCAGTCCACTGATAGGAGAGATCCTATTCCCCTTCCATCTGACCCTAGCCTATTAGGTCTCATCAGGACTGGTTGCATTGTCTTCCTCTGTGAACTGGTAAGGCTGCTCCCCCCTCAGGGAGAGGTGATCAAAGAGCCAGTCACTGAGTTCATGTCAGAGACAGCCCCTATTCCCATTACTAGGGAACCACACTGGAGACTGAGCTGCCATGGGCTACATCTCTGAGGGGTTCTACGTTATCTCCATGCATGGTTGTTGATTGGAGTACCAGTCTCAGAAAAGACCCCTGTGCCCAGATGTTTTTGGTTCTGTTGTTCTCCTTGTGGAGCTCTTGTCCACTCCAGGTCTTACTATCTCCCCCTTCTTTCATAAGATTCTGCACTCTGCCCAAAGCTTGCCTATAACTCTCAGCATTTGCTTTAATGCCCTGTTGGGTAGAGTCTTTCAGAGGCCCTCCGTCTATGCTCCGTCCTGTTCCCTGTTTTCTCCTGCTTCCAATGTCTATCACATTTGCTTTCTGAGTGAGGATTGAGAAACTTCCCAAAAGTCCCCTTTCTTGTTTAGCTTCTTTAGGAGTATAGATTTTAGTATGTTTATCCTATATTATGTGACTAACATCCACTTATTTTTTTTAAATAGTACACTTATTGACAGTTGTACAAAAGGTTCCAAAATATTTAATCATTTCGAAAAAATGTAATTTAAAGCTAACAAGTGTAATACACTGAGTAAATGTCACTCATGAACACAGCCTATTACTTCTCACAAAGCCCTCAACCCTCAATTAGGAACAACGGGTATATGTGTGCCTTTTCCAACATTTGGTAGTATTAGCTAAAAGCCCTAGGCCACTAGGACCAGAGTCTCAGGCTCCTTGACCTCACAAGGGGGTCTTGGACTGATCACCCAGGAGCAGCCTCAATTCTATTTTGTGCCATATTGTATGGTTTGGCTTTTGTATTAATGTACATATTTATGCGACAGAGCAATAATTTGAGAAATCCTGTCAAGAGATATTTTAACTCAGAGAAGTTTCCAAACCAAACCCCCAAATCCCTCCAGTTAAACGGCAAAGCATGTCTTCATAGTATTTCTCCGTCACTTAATAGACAAGGTAAGATCATTTCAGACAGTGGACGGTGATCAGCAGGGATGGCTCAGGCTCTGGCTCCAATTTTATGTGACTTTGGGTCACTTTAAGTGAGAACTAAGATGTCACTGCTTCATAGTTCTGAGTTTTGATACAAATAACTGACACTCCAGAGTATCTGAGAGCTTTAAATTGCCACACAGGAACAAAAGATTTTTGTAATCAATCTAAGCTGATTTTTCTCTGCTTTAAATATATGAAAAACATATATGAAAAAATATATGTCCTTGTCTCCACTTAACCAAGGTGACGTGGCCTCTGGTCCCCTGACTTCCTGCAGTCACCCTCTACTCTCAGGCCTGAGAGGCAGAGTATGTCCCTAAAGCATGGCGACCTGGCCTGGAGACGGGAACCAAGGCCTACCGATCCAACCTGTCACTTTGGCAACAGTAGTTATGCCACTATTCACTCTCAAGTGTGCTTTCAGCCAGGCCAGCCTTGAGCCCAGCAGCAAGTACTTGAGAAACTTAGCCCTGGCCTTCAGCCTCCAGGTGCCTGGAGTTTGACCCGGGGAAATTCATTCTTTTCAAAAGCTCCAGCAGATAATCACAGCAGTCAATCAGTTCAGTCTGGAACTCTTGGTGCTTCGCCCTCAGTGTATTCTCTGCCCGTACTTTGCTTGTTTGCTTGTTTCTCTTCTAAGCCAGATAACATCCACTTATAAGTGAGTATATTCCATGTGTGTCTTTCTGCTTCCAGGTCACCTCACTCAGGATGATCTTTTCTAGTTCCCCCCATTTGCCTGCAAATTTCATGATTTCCTTGTTTTTAATTGATAAGTAGTATTCCATAGTGTAAATGTACCACAATTTCTGTACCCATTCTTCCACTGAGGGACATTTGTATTGTTTCCAGATTCTAGCTATTGTGAATAAAGCTGCTACAAACATGGTTGAAGTTAAACACCAACAAATCAAGTAACCCAATTAAAAAATGGGGAACAGAGCTGAACAGAGAATTCTGTGTAGAGTAATATAGAGTGGCAAAGAAACACTTAAAGAAATGTTCAACACCCTTAGTCATCAGAGAGATGCAAATCAAAACCCTGAGATTTCACCTTACACCCATCAGAATGGCCATGATCAAAAACTCAAGTAACAGCACATGCTGGAGAGGATATGGAGAAAGGGGAACCCTCCTCCATTGCTACTGGGGATGAAAAATTGTACAACCACTTTGGAAATCAATCTGGTGCTTTCTCAGAAAATTAGGAATGATGCTACCTCAAGATCCAGCTATACCACTCCTAGGCATATAGCCAAAATATGCATAAGTATACAACAAGGACATATGGAGAAATCTTTTAAATCAAGGAACTTGCAAGCAGCTTTCAAATGAAAATCATTATCCATTCCACCATTTATTTAAGTTTTGTTTCCTAGAAGCCTGGATTACTATACTTGGATTCTGGTTATGCAACCAGAAGCTTGCCTCTAGCAAAAGCAGGTTTCTTCCTACATGGTTTCTACTGATCAGAATAGAAGCCAGTCTGTCCTTAGAACAGCAGTAGCTGTGTATGAAGGGATAATTCAAGAACTGTTGACAAGATGAGATTCTGAAGCAAGGGGCTACTTGGTTCCTACCTCTAATTCTACACATTTTATGTTTGCAGGTAGTGGTGTTTCTTGTTTAGTTTAGTTTAGTTTAGTTTAGTTTAGTTTAGTTTAGTTTTGTTTTATGGGAATGGATCCTCTGTCATACAAATTGGGAACTCAGTGCTCTAAATAAAACAGCAGATTGATCCAAAGTATCCTTATGATCCCTGTTTATACAGGGCCCATAAGGAGGCAGCTAGAAAACTCTGTTAACTTCAATCCATTTATCACCACATCATTTATCCATTGGTACATCTATACAATTTCAGTTCCACATTTGTGGCATTTTAGTCTTTTTAAATATGACTTTTACAAAGTCTTAGAAATAGGACCTTAATGGTAAATACAATGAAAATCATGTTAACATAATGTTTTGCACTTTTTTAATTTTTATTATTAGTTACATTTTATTAACTCTGTATCCCAGCTGTATCCCACTCCCTCATTCCTTCCCAAACCCTCTCTCCCTCCCTCATCTCCTCCCTGCTCCTTTCCAAGTCTACTGATAGGGGAGGACCTCCTCCCCTTTCATCTGACCCTGTTTTATCAGGTGTCTTCAGGACTGGCTGCAAAATCCTCCTCTGTGGCTTAGCAGGGCTGCTCCTCCCTTGGGGGGTGGAGAGGTCAAAGTGCCTGCCATTGAGTTCATGTCAGAAATAGTCCCTGTTCCCCTTACTAGGAAAAACCAATTGGTTACTGAGCTACCATGGGCTACATCTGAGCAGAGGTTCTAGGTTATATCCATACATGGTCCTTGGTTGGAGAAAACAGTCTCATATAAGACCCCTGTGCCCAGATATATTTGGTCCTTGTGGAACTCCTATCCTCTTCACATCATACTAACTCCTCCTTTCATATGATTCCCTGTGCTCTGCCAAAGGTTTGGTTATGAGTCTTAGTATCTGTTTTGATACACTGCTAGGTAGAGTCTTTCCGAGGCCCTCCGTGGTAGGCTCCTGTCCTGTTGCTTGTTTTGCACTTTAGATTCTTCTTTTGTCTTTATTTTCTTTATTTGTTTTTAATTTTTTATTTATTACAATTTATTCACTTTGTATCCCAGCTGTAGCCCCCACCCTAGTCCCCCTCCCAACTCCACCTTCCCTCCCTCCCTCATCTCCTCCCATACCCCTTCCCCAGTCTTCTTTAAAAACTTCTCTATAACAGAATAGAATCAGAAATTTAGGAAATAGCTTGTAACTTTCAAATCCCCTAAAAATATAAAATAGCAGGGAATAAAAAATGCCTGTAAAAAGTGTAAGGAGCTCATGGGGAATTGTTAGATTGTGAATTATGTGGTCCAAAACGGATGTAAATGAGTAGTTTCCTAAGTTATGATTTTTCAGTGAAAATTATAAATTAAATTATATCAAAGCTATGAGGAAGAAGAAGTTGGTTAGGGGGAAGCAGGCTGCTACTTCAACCACCCAGGCTATGAAGTTCTATATTGTTATCATGATATTTCAGTTTTAAAAAGTTACTCCTCGACCCTGGGTAAGATGCTCAATCTTTCATTCAGAAAGGCAAACAAGAAGGACATTGGAAAAGGGAGAAAACAGGGAACAGGACAGGAGCCTATCACAGAGGACCTCTGAAAGACTCTACTCAGCAGGGTATCAACATATATGCAGAGATTCATAGCCAACTTTGGGCAGAGTGCAGGGAATCTTATGAAAGAAGGGGGAGATAGAAAGACCTGGAGGGAACAGGAGCTCCACAAGGAGAGCAACAGAAACAAAAACATCTGGGCACAGGGGTCTTTTCTGAAACTGATACTCCAAACAAGGACCATGCATGGAGATAACCTAGAACCCCTGCACAGAAGTAGCCCACAGCAGCTCAGTGTCCAAGAGAATTCCCCAATAATAGGAACAGGGACTGTTTCTGACATGAACTCATGGGCTGGCTCTTTGATCAGCTCCCCATTAGGGGGACGCAGCCTTACCAGTCCACCGAGGAAGACAAAGAAACCAATCCTGATGAGACCTGATGAGACTAGGGTCAGATGGAAGGGGAAGAGGACTCCCCTATCATTGGACTGGGGGAGGGGCATAGGAGAAGAGGAGGGAGGGAGGGTGGAATTGGGAAAGGTGGGGAAGGGGCCTACATCTGGGCTACAAAGTGAATGAACTGTAATTAATAAAATAAAATTAAAATTAACAAAATGTTACTCCTCGGAGCACCAGATTTATTCTGGTACTTTATCTTCTGACTGAACTAACTCTATCTTCCTGATTTACTCTGGTATGCAGAGGTAGCCCTCCCCAACCTAACCAAAGTACTATCTTCTCAGAGTGGGTCATATTTTGAAGTGAGCCTAGTCCCGGGGGCAAGCATGATATGTCTCTGAAAGGCAGCTAAGGATGCTGAAGGAGACTGAGGCTATGCTGCCTTCAGTAGTCTGCTGTCAGAATAAGGACATGGTCATAGTGTTGAACTGTCCATGCAAACTTAATCTACCAATTTCCCTGTCCCCATGCCCATGGCTCTGCCCATGTAAACAGACAGCCAAAGCCTCAACTGCTCTCACCTGGAGGCTATTCTCATTGCACCTTTCTGTAAAGACCAAAAGTGTTTTAGAATTCTTTGTAGTGCATTCTCTTTCACACAACTCCAAGGCACTACTCAGATGCCCTACACATTTGGAATGCTTTCTGCCTTTGGGCTTCATAATTCTACCAGTCATGCTGCATGGCTCTCTTTGAAACTCGTAAGGCATATCAAGCATTCATTTTGTCCTACCAAATCACCATCCACAGAACTGGAGTGTTTGTTGTGATTTCTACCTGTCACAAGGGAAGATACAACCTTCCACCAATTCTTTTGCCTTCATACTTTCTTTTGTTTCTCCACTCTTCCTAAACTCCAGGTATAATGATTTGTGTTCAGGGAGGAAGAGGATAGACAGTGTGTCTGATTATAGCTATTCTTATGCTTTCTAAGACTTTTTGTCTTACCCTTAAATTAATTGGTTTGTACATTTGTCTAGATTCTCCCAGAGACACAGAGTTGTGCATAGATAATGAAAATTTCAGGACATGGTGCACACAGTTATGGATTTCTGGTAAGCACAATGTCTTGTGGCAACGAGGAGCACTGTGGGAATTAAAAAACAAACAAACAAACAAACAAAAAAACATTGGTTATTGAGTTTGGAGGAAGCCTGTAGAAAAAGAAACTGATGTTTTAGATTTCTAAAAGAAGACTCTCCTCCTGTCCCAGGAAGGCCAGTTTTTTCTCCATGAATTTCTCGATGACATGTCAGCCTATCCCCATTCTAGGCTGCCACACACTTTGCCAAGTTCTACCAGCTTAAAGAAAATCTCATTAAAAAAGAAAAACTTAACAGAAAGATCCAAAACATATGACCAAATTACCATGTACTACAGCCCAGATAAATTAACACTTATAATTAGCCACCACATTTTTGAACTGAGAACTAACAACAATTGTTCCCTTTTCAAGTTTAAATTCTAATAGCTGACTTCTGGAACTAATAATAGAGCCAAGTCTAAAAAAAGGATAAGGTCAAAGCCATCATCACAGAAAAGGGAAAGAAGGAGTAGACTGATTTCTGCTCACAGAAATGTCCACTATAGGCCAAGCCTCATTCTAAGCACTTCTTTTAAATGTTTATTCTGCCACATCAATAATGTAAAAAAATTCAACTTCATATGGAAAAACAAAAATCTCAGAATAGCTAAAACAATCCTGTATAAAGAACTTCTGGAGGTATCTCCATCCCTGATCTCAAGCTGTACTATAAAGCAACAGTAATAAAAACAGCATGGTACTGGCGTAGAAACAGACTGGAGGATCAATGGAATCAAATTGAAGACTCAGAAATAAACTTACACGCTCATGGACACCTGATTTTTTACAAAGATGCCAAAACCATACAATAGAAAAGAGATAGCATCTTCAACAAATGGTCTAACTGGATGTCTACATGTATAAAAATACAAATAGATGCATACTTATCACCCTGCACAAAAGTAAAGTCCAAGTGGATCAAAGACCTTAACATAAAATAAGACACACTAAATCGGTTAAAAGAAAAAGTAGGGAAAAGCCTTGACCTCATTGGCACAGGAGACAACTTCCTGGACACAGCACCAAGAGCTGACAGAGGGCTGATATCCAGAATATATGTAAAGAACTCGGGAAATTAAACACCAACAAAATAATCTAATTAAAAAATGAGGTTCCACCATAAAAGGGCATTTGCTCAACTATGTTCATAGAAGCTTTATTAATAATAGCCAGAATCTAGAAACAACCTAGATGTCCCTCAACCGAAGAATGGATACAGAAATGTTGGTACATTTACACAATGAAATACTACTCAGCTATTAAAAACAAGGAAATCATGAAATTTACAGACAAATGGATGGAACTATAAAAGATCATCCTGAGTGAGGAAACCCAGAAGCAGATAGACACATATGGTATATACTCATGTATAATTGAATATTAGCTATGTAATATAGGATAAACATACTAAAATCTACAAACCTAAAGAATCTAAACAACAAGGAGGACCCTAGGGAAGATGTTTAATTCTCATTCAGAAGGGAAAACAGGATAGACACCAGAAGTGATAGAAGAGAGGGAACAGGACAGGAGCCTACCACAGATCTCCTCTAAAAGACTCCACCCAGTAGGGGATAGAAGCAGATGCAGAGACTCACAGCCAAACTTTGGGCAGAGCACAAGGAGTCTTATGGAAGAATGGGTTTATGGAAGAAGCTGGAGGGGGCAATAGCCCCACAAAGAGACCAAAAAAAAAAAAGTGGGCCAAGGGGAAACTGCAGAGACTAATGCATCAACCAAAGATCGTATGTCTAGAGGACCTGGAACCCCTTGCTCAGATGTAGCCCATAGACAGCTCAGTCCCCATGTGAGTCATCTAGTAAAGGGTGAAGAGACAGTCTCTGACATGAACTTGATTGCCTGCTTCTTGATCACTTCTCCCTGATAGGGCTATGTAGCCAGCCCACCGAAAAAGAGGATCCAGGCAGTCCTGATGGGACCTGATAGGCTAAGGTCTGACAGTAGGGGAGGAGAGTTCCCCTATCAGTAGACTAGGGGAGAGTGATAGAGGAGGAAGAGGAAAGGATGGTGGGACCCAGAGGACACAAAGGAGGGTGCTACAACTGGGGTACAAAGTGAATAAATTGAAAAAAAAATAATAACAAAAAATGAGAAAAAAATTATTCTTAAATTGTGTTGCCCTCAAATCTAAAATTACCTCAAAGACGCATTTTAACCTAGCATTTACTATCTCACTTAATAGATTTGTAGAATGAATCCATCCACATTCTAGATGTGCAGACCTTTATATCCCCAGTATTTGTTTAACTTTACTCCAAATTGAAATTTCCAGCTACACAATACTATTAGCAAACCAAAATTCTGCCCTGAAGTAATTGGAGGAGTGAAAAGGGCTGCAAACTCACTAGAACTGCAGTGATTTTACTGAATAAGTGAATCCCAGGTCATAATAGTGGTTCCTTGTTTGCTTGACTGTCACGAACATTTGCAGTCTGTGCTAATTTCCCCCAGGAAACATTGCCCATCTTTAGCCTCAACTGCTTGCACAGAAAGTAGTCCCCAAATATCTGGAGAGCCATAGTACAGATCCCTCTCGCTCACTTTCTAAGTAACTTCTTGAAATTGCTTCTTTGCAGGAGAGAAAATGTTCTCCATCCAGGACAGATTTTGCTTATAGGTCTCCAAAGGACATCTCACACTTTGCAAAAGTTTTAGCCCTTCCTTCCATCAATAAGAAGACATTGTCTTTTCGGAACTGTTGGAAGAAGAAAATTGTTTTCTCTTTCTTAGAAAGCCACTCAGACAGGATTAAGTAGCACAATCCAAGGGCTGTAACAGAGAGAGATGTGAGAATCAGAGACAATGGATAAACTGGGTTATTGCCTGAAAGTACCATGTCTGTTACAGGTGATAGAGAATGCTTCTCTGTCGTCAAAGGAGAGCTAAGGAAACCTGATCACTCCGTAAATCAAGGAAGCTTTAGGGCACTTTCTGCCAGACAGGTATGCTAAGACAGAGTTTGACTAAAATCCCTCAAAATCTTTCATTGACAAGGCTTAAATCCATTTACAAGATTTAAAAAATTATTTATTGATGATTTGAATAGATTACCAATTTTCAAACACTTCCATTCATAATTTGTAAAGCTGAACTAATAATGCCATTAAATACAAATTTTATACTATATAGATTGTGTTTCTGAAAAGCAGGAAATTTTCATCATTCCTTCTTGACTGTATTACCAAGCTCTCCTGACCATTTTGACCAAACAGACAACCAAAGCAATTTAAAGGAAGGGAGCTTTATTTGTGCTCAAAGTTCACAGCAGTGTTCAGCCTTGGGCCAGGAGTAGCTTGCAGCCGAAACAGTTGGGACACAGATAGCTCCTTGCCTGCAGCAACAGATTTTTTTAAAAATTAATTTATTTTTATTCACTTTACATCCCAATCTTAGCCTGCTCCCTCCTCTCCTACCGGTCCTACCCTGCTTCCCTCTTCCTCCATTTCCTTACTTCTCAGAAAAAGGGAGTCCTTCCTACCAACCCACCTCAGCACATCAAGTCGCATCAGGACTGAGTGCACCTTCTTCCCCTGTGACCTAGTGAGGCAGCCTGGCCAGGAGGAAGTGATTTTAAAAAAAAAAAAAGGCAGGCAACAGACTCCATATCAGAGACAGCACCTGCTCCTCTTATTAGGGAACCCACATGAAGCCTGAGCTGTCCATCGGCTACATTTGTATAGGGAGCCTACGTCCTAGATGTACCTCAATTGAAAAACAAAGAAAATGTGGTACATTTATACAGTGGAATACTACTCAGCTATTAAAAACTAGGAAATCAGGAAGTTTGTAGGCAAATGAAATTAGAAAAGATAATCCTGAATGAGGTAACCCAGACCCAGAAAGACACACATAGCATGTACTCATAAGCCTATCTTAGCCATATAATACAAGATAAATGTACTACAATTTACAGACCCAAAGAAGAAAAGTAACAAGGAGGGCCCAAGAGAGGATGTTTAAGTCTCGCTCAGAAGGGAAAGTAGACTAGATAGCGGAAGCAGTTGAAAAGAAGGAGCAAAGGAGGAGAGAGACTACAGAGAGAAATGAGGGTAGAGATCAAACCTGGGGAGAGCCAGAGGTGGGGGACAGGAAGACAGAGGGCCAGCAGAGAGAAGAGAAACCATGGATGCTGACATCTCTGTGACAAGCTGGAGACCTAAGACAGAGTTGGCTTCTGGGAGGATATGGGGGTGACTCTAGCTGAGACTCCTAGTAGCAGGGGTCATGGAGACTGAAAAGGACACCCTCTAACCAGACAGGGCTCCTAGTAAAGAGGGGGGAACATCGGAACATCAACCCACCCACAAAAACTTTGACCCAAATTTACCCTGCCTACAAGATGTATAGGGATAAAGATAGAGCAGAGACTGAAGAAATGTCCAGCCAATCAACCTGAGGCTCACCCCATGGGGGAGCATCAACCCTGACACTGTCTGCTATGCTGTCTCTCAGGGCTGTCTCCTGAGAGGCTCCACCCAGCAGCAGATTTAAACACATGCAAAGACGCACAGCGAAGAGTAGAGAGTCCTGTGCAAAGGTTAGGGGAAGGATAGAAGGGCCTGGAGGATACAGCAGCTCCACAGAATAGCAACAGAGCCAACTAACCGGGGCCCAGAAGGCCTTGCAGAGTCTGAAGCACCAACCAAGGATCATACAGCAACAGATCTTAAAGCAAGAATACCAATCAAGCAGAGACAGGAGTGAACAGCTGTCCTCAGAGTCTCAGCACTAGTGGCCCACATCCCAAAGGTTCCACAGACTTTCCATAACAATGCCACCAGCTGGGAGACAAAAGTTTGACAACTAGAGCAGTGGATGACTTCAGATTCCAAACATTCCAGCCACCTATACTAATGTTATCCACTCAGCACTTAAGAATTATTCACTAAATTGTTCTGAAAAATCCCCCAGGCTTTTCTGATGCATTGATGACTGTCATTCACTGACATTTCAACTGCTTAAATGTTTTTTTTTTCTTCTTTCACAGCTCAAGGTCAAGAGGTTTAATTCAAGTTCTTGAAGTTCCCAGGCAGTCAGACTATGAACCACAATGGTCAAAGACACTTTCTCAAGAAGGACACATGCAGCCACCTCCTTCAATGCGTGGTTTTGGTGTGCTTGTCTTCTATATGAACTTAGCGCCAAACACCTGGTATTCAAAGCACAGAATCTGTTGATGTTTTGTTTCTTTTAAAGTGGCTTTGTTGAAATAATTTTAAATTTAACAACATAAAAATGTCTTGGTTCTATTGAGGGGTTCTGGCTTTAGTAGTTATACAAGTCATTTATATAACGCACTCTAACACAAGTTCCCCAAAAAGCACAGAACATTTCCACAGGAATGTTTCTCTCTTCAAGGGTGTCTTTACATGAATAAAACTCACTTGTTTAGAAAATCTGCTAAGAAAACAGAGCATAAAGTGAGTTGTTAAGCTTTTTAGGACTTCTGTGAAACATCCAGAAGCATTTAAATAATAAATTTCTAAAGTGGATTAAATTGATGCTCTCAACATTGACCTGATAGTTTGAATAGTTCACATTGTACTACTTCAATGTGAATATTTATTTAAGGAGCTCAGATGGATAGGTAGATGGATAGATAGATAATAAATAAATAGATGATTGCTAGATAGAGATAGATAGATAGATAGAGAGAGAAAGATAGATAGATAGTAGTGGTGTGTGTGTGTGTGTGTGTGTGTGTGTGTGTGTGTGTGTGTGCATTAGGTGCCCTCCGGTTCCCATGTCTTAAATAAAGCCATGCCTCTGCCTTCAGGAATTCAGCTTTCTAAAGTAGAAGAAATAGGAGAATAAGCAATCACATGAACAACCCTAAGATGTGATTGCATTGAATATAAAAAAATTAGGCTCTAATGAAGTACCACTGGTGTTAAAGTGATGAGCTGGTAATTTTTAAAGGAGAAGCACAATTTGCAAAATTTTCATGGATTAAAAGATAGTCAAACTGCACCTTCACAAGACAGTGTTTAGCATATAACAGGAAGCTTAATAATGATTAATTAATTAACTAAATAAAGCATAGGACTTTGATGGTAGAAAGATAGGAATGAGAACTTCCAGGTAAAGAGAACAACACTGGCAAGGGCTGAAAGTCAGGAAATGACAAAATACACCACATCTACACAAGAAAGCTGAAATGGTATTATAGTTAATCCTTAGGATAGCACATATGAATCCAAAAACTATAATATAGTGATCTTAGCTATCACCTGAGTGATTTCTTTTTAATTTGAGGAACCATAATTACAAGAATATGAAAATTGAGAGGCTTTAAAAATGACAGTTCTAGATTTGGTAATGTTTATGTCAAAATGGCAATACATGTCTGTAAATATGGTGGAGTAAAAACGTAGTATTCAAAGACTATGGTTATCTGTTCGTTTCAGGTAAGGATTCTCATTGTTCCCCTAAAATACGTGTTCCTATGTGAAAACACTTGTCACAGATATTCAGTGCAGGTGCTAATATTTTATAACTGATCTAATATTTTAGGAGAGATATTGCAGACATGTGGCTCAACTGAAACAATTTAAAGACTTATGTTCTATTTGGTGCACTTGGCTACACTGGCGGGATTCCACGGGTGATAAGAAAACAAGGAGCAACATAGGGTAATGCTCGGGTAGCTCCTGGTTCACTTACATTGCTTAGCAATCAAAGGAAATGAAAGGAACTTTTGATAAAACCAAGCTGCTTTTTAAAATCCACAAAATGCCTGCATTTCTACAGTGAATATATTAACATGAGAATGTACAACATTTAAACAAAAAACATTTAAACAAAAACATTTAAAAACATTTAAACAAAAAACACTTGCCTTCATTTGTCATTGTTACCAAGAAACAAAATTTTAAGCAAATGTTATTCAATGATGCTAGTAAAATGAACCCAGAATGGAAGATCTTTATAGTCGCATGGAATGAAGCAAAATTCAGGGCCTCTCTTTCTACCTTCCTTCCCTCCTTCTTCTCTCCTTCCTTTCTTCTTCTCTTCCATTCTTCTCCATCTTCTCTCACCTCCGTCCCCTCTCTTTTCTCTCTCCCTTCTCTCTCCTCCCCTCTCCCCATTCCTGCTCAGTCTTTGCATTCCCATGTACCTCAGGCAAGCCTTGACTTCTTGGTCCTCCTACCTAAGGCTCCCGAACTGGGATTAAAGATAGGCAAGTGCTACCATTCCTGCCTTTCACCAAACTTTTTTGGAAACTTTAGTAGATGAAAAAGAACAAATGAGTGATCCTTGTCTTGGTGCTGACTGATGTAGAATTCATGAAACAGAAGATAAGCCAAAAATCTAGCTGCTTTCTGGAAGGGCTCATCTATATTCAATGAAATGTAAGGCAAAGAGTAAATCTCCCATAATCTTCTCAATGTTATGAGGACACAAATCAACCTAAATGTGTGCATAATCAGCAGCAACAGCAGCAGAAGCACAACAAACTACAGATCCCTGGATCTCTCTGGGAAGCTACTGGAAAGGGAGCTGAACTTACCAGAAAGGGTGAGGTAACAAAGTCTGAGCTTTGACTGGCTGTGACAGATGAAGACAGAGAAAAACATTAGGTGATTGATGTTGGAAGAGTCCTCCCAGTGTCTCCTGATACTTAAAGCACAGGGATAGGGTTAACGGGTATTGCTGTTAAGACTTCCTCACTGGTGGTCACAGAATTGGGGCTGCTTATTATGCATTCACAGGCTCACTGCATACTATAAAGCTGCTCCTCGGCCTCCTCAGGGGAAGAAAGCAAGTCCAGTGTAAGCTTTCCTTGTGACCCTGCTGAAGCAGTTGTGTGAGACATCCTGACACGTTCCCTGTGGTCTACACATCACATAACTTCTAGTACCACTGAGCTGACGTTAGAAGTTCCAGCCAAGATCAAAGCCCTTCCGAGAGAATACTATTATCAGCATAAGATCTCCTCCATGCCTGATGTGAGACAGGGCACCTATTTGATGGGTCTCTGTGGCCTCCTGAGTATCTTCTCAAAGGCAGGTTGCCTGTTTAATTCTCAGTCCCTTCCCAGGTACCCCAGCACAGCACGCGTTAGCTCTCATCACATACCAATGAACCCACACTGTGCAACAGCCGTGTGTAGTGAGCCACTCAGCTGCAGCGGGTCATCCTGTGTTCCGACGAGTACCAATGATTCTGACCACTTTCTCAAGTCTCCATCTACATGATTTACCAAATTTATACTAAAGTATGTGCAATCATCTATATATCTCATTTCATAGTTTTTAATGTGTTTAATTTCATATCATAAAAGTTCTTAAAAGAGAAAATTACTTATTTTTCTATCATATATTGTGCTGGCTGTAGTTTTTCAACTTTACACAAGCTAAAGTCATTTGGGAAGACAGAGTCTCATTTGAGACAATCCCCCACCAAATTGGCCTGTGGAACGATTTCTTAATTAATGATTAATGCAGGATGGCCCAGCTCACTGTGAATGGTATCACCCCTGGGCAAGAAATTGGAATGAGCAAGTCAGGGGGTGCAAGCCAATAAGCAGTATTCCTTCATGGCCTCTGCCTCAGTTCCTGCCTCTACATTTCTACCCTGACTGAGTTCCTGTCTTGACTTCAGTGATAGACTGTGATGTGGAAGCTGATATAGGAAGTATAAGCGAAGTGTAAATGTAACCTGAAATAAATCCTTTTTTCACCAAGTTACTTTTGGCCATAGTGATTTATCACAGCCATAGAAACCCTGACTAAGACATTACGGGTGAATGAAAACAGGTAGGATTGGGATGAGGGGAAATGGTAATATAATAACCATTGGCCATTTAAGCAACAATTTTTTAAACTGGAAAAAAAGACAATAATGGTCAACAACAACAACAGCAAAGATGGATCTGAGAAGAATGAGTAGTTCCATTTATGTGAAGGTTTAGGATACCCTAACTCACAGAAGCAGAAATCATAACAGTGGCTGCCTACAGTGAGGGTGGGATGCCATAGGAGGATTCTGCAAAGGACTTCAAGGTAACTGTCTGGAATGTGGGGGATATTTTGGGTCTTGACTAGAATAGAGATTACATGCATAAATATTTTTTTCAAAACCTTTCAGCCTGTAATTTTTAAAATAATACATTTTATTCTATTTAAATTATACCGTGATAACGCTGAAATAACATTTTTTAAAAATGCTTGGCAAAAATTAAGTGTTTCTGAAGTATATGGATGCCTTTGAAGGTTAGCACTCAATGAGTTTTCCCCCATTTGCTACTATTAGTGCATAACAAATTACTATGAACTTAACGGCTTAAAGTAAAACATACATTTTTGTCCCATAGTTCCTTTGGATCTGTAGTATGGACAAAGCTTAGCTGGTTCCTCTGTTCATGATCTCACAAGGCTGAGATGAGGTTGGTGGCCAGGCTGTCTTTTCATCTGAAGGCTTGCTCAACTGGTTATACTGACTGAGGTTTCCAAGATTCGTTCAATCCTATTTAACGCTCAAAATTTCTCCTCCTCGTCCTTCTCCTTGTTCTTCTCTTCCTCCTCCTCCTTCTTCCATGTGCTCCAGACCTTAAAGGCTGCCTGCATTCAGCTATCTACTCTGAGCTCTCTCTATGGATAGTTTACAAAGTAGTGCTTTAAAACTGTCAAGAGAACATCACTCTCTCCTGTACACGAAGCTAGCAGTGTGCATAGAAACTCAACTGAGGAAAGCAGAATTCTACACTCACAGTAACAGTAAAGCAGGTAGGTAACAGTAAAGCAGGAGTCCTACCTATATAACTTGTAGAGATTCTCTGTATAGCATATCTATCACAGTATACCTGTGGTTATCTTTTCAAATTGATTATATTTTGGAGCATAAGATTTTAGTATTAAGTAAGGCAGTTTTCACAATATGACTTGAAAAAGTAAAATTTTTGCATTATACAAAATGGACTATAGGCTGTTAATCTGGCTGCTTCTGTATCTCCAGTGAGGAATGCCCTCTCGTTCTTAATTGATCTAAGTCCTTCTTCAGGCTGACAGTATTTTTACTGCCAAATTTCAATTAAACTGTTTCTCCCGGGCCTCCCTGCCCTCTGAATGTTCAGCCCTGAAGAGTCATCTGGAAGCCCTCATCTAAGTCATGATGTCTGTCCTTGTGTGATGGCAGCACACACCAGCAAACGGAACCAGGATGCTTAATATACTGGCCCAGCCAGAATTCTAGTTCAAGAATGTAAAGTTGGCTACCCTGCTCTTGGATTGTCTCCCTACTGTGAGGAAAATGATTTTAAGAAGGGTTCTGTTTCAAGGCATTGAGACTCAAACAGCTCAAAATGCTGCTGGCTCAGCTTGAAGGGAAGTGGAGATCTAAATGCCATTTCTGCCAAAATGTGGCTTAAATCTGCCACCCATGAATTTCAGAGCAAATTGGAAAATAAAGAGTTAAGTTAAAATTCCCAATGCTCATGCCTAAGTCATGTTCCATCCAATGGAGAGAAGGCACTATGGTGAATTTTTCTTTTCTGAGTACTTTCTGTCATCAATAATACCTTGTCCAACAGAGAACATAATATTCCATCATGCACTCTTGGATCAACTGCAGCAAAGTATAGCTTTTTGCTGTCTAGAAACGTAAGACCTAAATTTAGATGTGGTATATATTGTCCTAACTGCATACCATTGATATAAAAACTTAATCGCATCCTGAATTTCACAGTGTTGTTTTAAATGTACTCATTTTCATTGTAATGCATATCTTCCTCCTGAAAAAAAAAAGAAATTTCCATATAACTCTGCTTCAAGGATCTCAGACTAAGCCCTTAAGGCTTAGTTCTGGACTGAGTCATGAAAAGGAAAGGCATGAAGTGTGCCTGTGGTGAGTACGGTGTGGTGATACAAACCTGAGTATCTTATCTGAGACCATCTTTACCACTCTCCTTTGTCTGGCTGCTGCTAGCCAATATTTACTGAATGCCCTGACCTTAGAAGTCACCAAGAACTTGAGTGAAATACATATGCTATTTTACTCAGCTTCAAAATGCTCTATAATAATTCCATTTTATATATTGGGAGGTTAAGGCTCAGAGGTTAAGATCTTGGGAAAAAAACATACATGTAGCATCATCAGGACTCAAACTTCATTTGTGGTCATGACAATATTTCGCATATGCTTTACAACAGTGCCATGAGTGTGACAACTTCTTAGACAATGTGCCATAATAATGATTTTACAACCTCAACATCTCTCCATGAAATATGACCTCATTTTTACTGGTTAATGTAACATACCTACCCCTATCGTGGTGCCAACATTATTGTCAATCCTTCTTAAATTATACTTTTTTTAAATTGATGATCCAATGAATGATGCATAGTAGCAATGCAGTATATGAGGTTGTATTTTCTTTGCTAAGATTGCTGTGAAAAAAATATCACTGCCTGGTTGGCTTATGCAGTAGAAATGTATTTTTCTCAAAATTCTAGAAAACAGAAGTCCAGCCAAGCTAAGGTAGCAGTGATTTCCTTTCTCGCAAGGCCGGCACACTCATTGGCCAGTGGCCATCTTTACATGCCCTTCTCTCTCTGCTTCTGTGTTCTCCTCTCCTTACGAACACTAGCCCTTGTGAACCAAGGCCCACACAAGCTACCTCCAACACCTGGTTACCACCCAAACAGTCCTGTCTCTCAAAACAGTCACAGTCTGGGGTACTCTGAATGAAGAATTTAATGTGTGAGTTATAGGCACAGAGCTCAACCCCCAACAGAGACACACTCTGTGGTTTGTCACTCAAGTCACTAAAAGACTCTTCTGATTTGGCAGCAAGAAATCCATTCCACTTCTCAGGTCAAGGATGACCTCTTAAGCACAATAGTCGGTAAGTTGTGATAGAAAATTAAAAAGTCAAAGTGCTCACAGAGACATAATACTCCTTACAGAAAAAATAAATAAATAATGGCTAGCAGTTGACAATATGGCAGAAAAAAATGGTATTTTTTAAAAAAATAAAATAATTTGGCTAAATTTAAATACTATAATGTCTAAGTTACTTTGAGAGTGACAAGCTTTTATAAAGGTCATCATATTTTTCTATTGACTTCATTGCGAAGCCGAGACATCTCTTGAGCCCTGGGGCCAACTCCATTAACTTTTATCTTCTGAAAGATTCCCAGGATGAGTCATCACTTAAACTGTTGCTTTTGGATCAGCTCCAACTACCCATCCTTCAGATAAGCAAGTGATAAGTAGCTGTGACCCCCACCCCCATGGCAACAGAGCTATTGATACATTTATCTTTGCAATTAATGAGTAATATGCTAGTCCTTGTCCTGAAATTTGTGCAGCTTCATGAGCCTAATTATTTGTTAACGCATCTTCGTTTCTCACTTTTAGTAGGATTTGGCAAAGAATTTGTATTACTTTAGGATTGTGGCATTTGATAGAACAGGATGATGATTAAGAAGACAGTATAGTGAGTGTTTTGAAATTCCCAAACCTGAGGTTGCTGCTGATTTTTCCCCCCATGGGCCTCTTTGAGGAATCTATGAAAATTACATAATTTCATTTCCCCCAAATTGCACCCAGTTTTACACCACGTGTCAAACAGTTTTTAAATTCCTCTCAAGTCAGTGAACTTCAGTTTGAAACTATTTATTAAAGAGAAACAGAGACAGAGGTAGGGGTGGAGGTTGACATCAGTTTCGGTTTAGAAACATAGAGCTTTAGAAAGAGCCCAATTCCTGATCGTCTTAACACTAACCACTTCATATAATGAGATAGTAGACCATGAAGAATATCTCAAAGCATGAGAAGTATTTATCAGTCTTCACTACTACATGCAACGATTGGAAAGGAAAAAGCTAAAATGGGTGAAGGCATAATCATGTGAACCAGACTCACATGTGAGAAAGATTAATACGCAACATCAAATGGATACTTTCAGAAGAGTGAGAAAAAGAAGGAATCACATAGAAGTAAAACAACGTGGAACAACATCAGAGTTGAGTAATGTCTTCAATAAGCTAGTACATTGACTCAGCACAGCGAAGGAAACCACGTATAAACTAGATCGAGAGGCAGCTCTCAAGCTAAACATGAGAGAAAAAAAATAAATGGCCGGGAGAGTGGGTGAGAGGAGAAGAAAATACAAGGAAAACAAAGGCCTAGAAAGAAAACCATCCAGACTCACCACCTTTCCCAAGAACATTATCAGTTTTCATAATGTTTGAGTCATTGCTACAGCAGTTTTTTCTAGCGGGGTATGCTTTTCTTGTCTATTCACTGAAATCCATCCAAAACGAAAAAAAAAAAGTGAGATTATAATATATCATTTCCTTAATCCTCTTCTTCCCTCCAAACTCTCCCATCTACCTACCTGATTCATTCTAAGGTTCTTTTTCTTTAATTGTGTGAGTCTGTCTCTCTGTGTTTGTGTCTGTCTGTGTTTGTGTGTGTCTGTGTCTCTGTGTGTGCTCATTCCTAAATACATAAATAAATACAACCAGCTCAGTCTGTATAGTAGCAGGCCATTTTAATATTGGATAATCAAATGGTGTGCTCTTCCCTGAGGAAGACTATTCCCCTGACTCCCAGTACCCCAACTCTCAGCATTCTTCCGTTGTCTGTGTTTCTTGGTCTAAGGTCAAGGCCTCATGAGTTTACCCCTATTCTACAGTAAAATGTCTATTGGCATTGTCCTTGTTTGTTCAGATCATGTTTGTTTGAGACTTCATGGCATAACTTTAGATTTTCTGAAAGACACCGTACTGCAGAAAATGCCCTGAGAAACCCAGTCTCTTAAGTTCACGTTCAATATTCTTCATAAAGATTTGCTTGATTCCTAGGAAAAAAGATGTAAACTTTCCTCCAAAATGCCATGCCATTTATATGAGCCTGTTTCAGGAATTTCACTGTATTTTAAGATATTTAAACATTAGATTTTTTTTCACTTATTATATTGTATGAAAAAATTGAGATGGAGATTGTGTGACTCATTTTTATAGTTTATATTCTATACCAACCAAGAAAAGTTTCTGGCCCATAGCTATAAAAAAAAACTAATTTTTGAATGAATAATTCAATCAAATGTCAATTTGTGGATGAAGAAATTTTATCTAAATTGTCATGCAAGAAGTGGCGAAGTTGCGAATAAAATTTTATTAAAAAATAAATTGTTTTATATATTTTATAACCCTGTTTATAATAGGTAAGTTATAGGCTCACCCATAAACTTGCATATACACAAAATAAGAATATTGCAAAAACATCTTTCTTACATAAGACAACTCTACAGAACAGAATAACACTGGTAGATTTAGATTTAGTTCTGGTCTTTCTAATCTCAGAAAAAAAACCTCACTGAACTGCACAAATGATGACATCATGTGTCACATAACATTAATAATACACATGAGTACATAAGCCTACATTCTAATCCTTCAAATGGCACTCTTAGCTGGGTTGGAGAGAAGGCTTACTGGTTAGGAGCACTGACTCTTCTTCAAGAGAACCTCAGTTTCTCCTTGCAGCACACACGAACATTGGTAACTCCAATTCCAGGGGCCTGACTCCCTCCTCTGGTCCTTTGAGGCACCAGCTACACTAGCGGTACACAGAAAAAAGAGCCTAGACAAATAAAATTTAAATATTTTTACATTTTAAGCATCACAGTAAATGTTCTAAACAGAACAAGTTTGCATTAGTTTTCCGTTTAAAAATGACTCTCATTGCTATTTTCCTGCTGTGAAATATTTTACATACTTACAGAAAATGTTGCACTTAAACAGATAAATCTTGCCTAAAGTCATTCAAAGAAAATTTAAGTTACTCAAGCTGCATCTGCCACTTAATTCTTGGAACATATTGATGAGTCTAGCCAAACTGACCCTCTTCATATGGTGGCTAACATTAAGAAATTAGGACAAAAAGAATATGATAAAATATATGTATGAAATGCTCAAAGAATAAAATAAGTATGCAACTAGTTGTTATTAAAACACAAACTTTAAAAGAGGAAAATAATCCAGTACAGTCTTCTATCTCAGAGTTATTATTAAATTTGGCTTTTAAAATGTTCAGTTAATGTACCCAGACCTGCCTCTTTCATCTCCTCTTAAACAAAACACAGAAGTAGAATCTAGAAAATATACTCAACATAGTAGCTATAGTTACAGGTTATTTTAAAAAAACAAAATTCTTATTCCTAAATTATTATGTGACATCACTTTGGTATCCTTTTTTAATAACTTTGGACACAGCATGAACCTACTTCGTGCTTGTATTATAATCCTTTGCTTATGTAGCCCAGACCTTTATTTACTTTTATTTATTAAAATTTTAATTAAAATTCATCACTTCCCTTCTTCATTTTCCTCCCTCCAACCCATCCCAGATGGCCCTCTCCCTAACCCCCATGTCCTCCTCCTTATTCTCAAGCTCATGGCCTCTTTTTCTTTATTGTTGCCACATGTACAGGTACAGATATGCATAACTACATAAATACAACCTGCTCAGCCCTTCCAGCGTGGTGTATGTGATTTCAAGGCAGCCTATTACTTCTCCCTCTCCACAGGCATTACTTATCTGTAGCTCTTTGGCTAATGGTGGGACTCCATGAATTGTCCCCCTTCCGTGTTTCCATGCTGGTTATTGTTATAGTTAGTTGGTGTCATGGCTCATTAGAACTATTGATTGCATCTGTCCTTGGCAGCGTAATAGTACTTTCTGGTACTCTGAAAGTTAGACCACAGTAAGGAGGCTTTCCAGATAGTCCTGTGTCCAAAGCATGCGTTATCTTCAGCAATGGGAATGAACCTTCCACCTCTGAGAGGTGACCAACGTCAACAGCAATAGCCTAAACTATTTGGGGAGTCAGTTGGACTACCCTAACCCAACTACTCAAACAGAGATTTCCAATGGCTGGTCCTGAGGTTTGTGTTAATTAGTCTATGCCTCTTGTGGGGAACATTGCTACTCCAAATGGCATAACTTCACATAATACAAACACACAAACACACATATATGCACATACATGCGTAATATAAACTGAGTATAATTTATTTATTGAGTATAATTTTAAAAAGTGTAAGATTATATGATTCCTCAGGGCTTCATCAAGCACCCTTGGTGTAATCTGTCCATCCTTGCTCTGTGTCTTCTTGTGTTGATCTCTTTCCCCTCTTCTCAAGTAGATCTCCTTTCCCCATTTTCTCATTTCCACCATTGTGTCACCTGCATCATGCTATTTGCCCCACTAGCCAGACCTCATAATTCCTTTTTGCTTTCCTGGCTTCTGTGATTGCTGCAGATTATATACTCACATCTGAAGATCTGGAGCTAGGAACATACACAAGAGAGAACATGTATTGTTTGTATTTCTTCTGCCTAGCTCTTTAAATATTTATCTATCTTGTATCTTTTTCCAAACTCACTTCTACTTTAAATTGCTGAATTCTATATGCATATCCTCAAAGGTGTACAATGTATTTTGCTGATAAATCTAAAATACCCACAACTTACATTAAATGCATAATAATCTTTGAAGACTTGATTTTAAATACTGCTGAGTCCTCACTTTAAAAAAAAAACTTGATTTTTTTTTCCCTAAGGGAAGAGTTTGAAAGGAAATCTCCAGTGAGTCCTTTTGCCAAGTGAGTAATCACATGTTAACTTGTCTGTTTTGTAAGTTGGGAAACAAGATTCTGGTTTCTGTGTCTCTGGTGGAAGAGATGAGCATGGGGTCAAAGGGCATCTCTTGATGGCCCAAGAGGAAAGGGTGAGATGAGCAGAGAGAGAGCAGCCCACATTCTTTCCTGGAAAGTTAAATGTCAGCAGGGTTAGGCCTTGCCAATATAAATACAATACAATGATGGTATAAAAAGACATGTATTTTCACCTCTATTGACTTTTCACGTTCATGGGATAATTATTGTAACATTTTCTTAAAGGCCAAAAAGCTTCTGATGATGAATACATCTCATTACATGGACTTTTACGTGTAATCCTTACATGAATCTCATTGTAATTCAGTGGATGAATTACGTGTTAATGCTAGCATAACAAGCCTTTAACCTATTTGACTTAATTACAGGCATATCATCAGATTTACTGGCAAAAGGTTTCTTCTCTTGCTCTAAAAACTCTTTGCATTTTTTAACCCTTTGATTAAACTTTTGAAGGCATGGATCAAATCCCAGTACACTGTCTTACTACCCATTTATTGAATTTCAACCACGGCAGAATTGAGAAAACACCATTTGGGGTTTTTGTAACCCTAGGTAAAGGGTTTCATTATCCCAGGACCTTTATGGATGTGGCCTTTTTAAAATGAAATCTTTGGTGAAATAAAATTTTGCATTTGGGACAGGAAACTGTAAAGCTCAGTAAAGGACAGATTTAGAGATGTCCGTCAACAAGCATAAACCCTAGCTTTCTTTTCTGTTAATGGAAGAAGTCTGCCTCTTCAGGTTAAGTGTTCAGAGAAGACTTGTGCAAACAAAACATAGACTGTTACAAAATGCAATGCAACTAGATGGTACAGATGATGAAGAAGTGGTAGAAGAAATAGAGGCGGAAAGGAAAGGAAAAGGGAGAGAGGAAGGGAGGATGTAGAGAAAAGCTGGAGAAGCAAAACAAGAAAGGTAGATGTGGTAGTCTTCTCTTTCAAAGAGTGTGGGTGGACTTTTAGGTGTGCATTTGTGTGAGCAGTCTGCATGAAAAGCTACTCTAGAGCTGCCTTAAAAGTGCCTATATTATAGACAGAATTGTGGTCCCCAAAATATTTGTGATGTCCTGATTATTAGTAGCCAGAATGGATCCTTCCAGAACTAGCATCACTAACATAGTTTTATAAAGTGATATCAAGTAGATTAAGCCCCTAAGCTTATACAGTGGTATCCTTGTGAAGAAGTATATGAAAACACACACACACACACACACACACACACACACTGCCTTGCTCATATCACATTTATTAATACCCATTGGCTAAAGCAAGTAACATGTCTAAGTCCAGAGATAAGGGACAGGAAAATACATGTTTTTATTAGAAGATACTAAAACACTCAAACCAATGCTTTAATGAACCATGGCCACTAAGCTGAATAATTTCAACATCCGCTTTAGAAGAGCTAAAAGAAGTGAATTCCCTAAAGAATCTACAAAGAAGGTGATTTTTAGAGGTGGAGTCCAAGGCTTTGGATAACATGACAATGGTGCTGGTGTTATATCAGCCAAGGACCATGCATGATTGGAATCTAAACCCCCTACACAGATGTAGCCCATAAGCAGCTCAGTCTCCATGTAGGTTCCCTAGTAAGGGAAGCAGGGGCTGTCTCTAACATGAACTCAGCTGCCGGCTTTTTGATCACTTCCCCCTGGTGGGGCAACCTTGCCAGCCCACAGAGGAAGAGGATCCAGGCAGTCCTGATGAGACTTGATAGGCTAGAGACAGATAGTAGGAAAGGAGGACTCCTTCTTTCATGGACTATGGGAGGGGTTGGGGGGTGAAGAGGGATGAAGGGTGTACCAGGAAGAGATGAGGAGGGGAGCAACAATGGGATATAAAGTGAATAAATTGTAAATATATATATACATATATATATATATGTATGTATGTATGTATGTATAGAAGAAGAAGAAAAAGAATTCACTTTCGGTATGTTGTGATCCTGGTTTCCTCTATCACAAGTCTAAGGTTGTTTCAGAATCACTGCAGTGTTCCATTGGATCTACCCATTAGTAATTGTTCATTCTTATGCCATGAATTAAAGACTCCTGGAATTACTTTTGTGGTCAGTGGCACTGACATGATCCAAGAACTTTGGTAGAGGACAGGTAAAAATTATCAAGATCACTACAAATATGAGGGGTATGATTTGTTTTTCCATTTATGCAGACCTTCTTCTACAAGTATTTATTTCTATGGAACTTGAGAACTTCCACAAGTATGAAAGCAAATAGAAAACACCTTAGTTCAAGCCTCAAGACTTTGTAGAATTCATAGGGGAAAATTATATATACCCAAGAAAGTGTTGCTCAGTACAAATTACTGTTTAGGATAGAAAGTGCAGGGTTATAAATAAGCATTCTACATGGATCTTCTTTACATAGGATCCTTTAAGCTAATTGCCTAAAAAATACATTTATATGTAAATGTATAATATATATGTAATGTACATATTATATACATATGTGTATATACAAAGTTATGCCACTTGGGCTAACAATGTTTCCCACAACGATTATTCTATATTTCTCTCTCTAAGTCATTTCTCTAAGCCATGTCATGGCTCAAGCCATATTGGACTCAACCACCATTGAGAAGTTAGTATCAGTAGACTAGGGGAAGCAGATAAGGGGTAAGAGGGAAGGAGGATGGGACCAGGAGGATATAAGGGAGGAGGCTACAACTGGGATATGAAATAAATTGTAAAAAATATTTTTTTTAAAAAGGAACAAATAGCCTGTCTAAGCTAGAAAAGAACAAGAAGGAGGAGGAGGAGAAAGTTTAAGGTCCAGTGTTCTCAGGTATATTGATGTCTGTGATCTTCAAAGCATCAAAAACATTCTTCTCCTGGCAGAAAACTTTCATATTACTAGCATCTTCATGTTTTCTGTTATAAATCATGGCTTTTTCGCAGACATGAAATAAATGCTGCAAAGGAGAGCCAAACCAAAAGAGACAGCCATATTGCAGAACACTCAGGATGCTGCAGCAGAGTGATTGCTGGCCGGAAGTTTATAAAGCATGGGGTGCTAACATTTGTTAGCCAAAAATCCTCAGGGCAGTTTGTTTCTCTGGCTCTCATTGGCTGAAAACAAACACTAGCATTCAGGGTACAGAATTATATGCACATTTAGAAATATTTATTATTTATTCTTATCTATATTATAAATGGGAAATTATTTGAAGCTAACAAGCATTTGCACTTTAAAGTACTTGGATAAACATGCAATGCAAATTTTAGAAATGAGTTAAATATCCATGGAGCTCATAACACAGATACCTAATGAAGATAAGAGTTCTCAAACTACAACAGGAAACTTAGAGGATAAATTGAAAAGAATTACTCAACAAATGTGGAAGCACAGAGGCTAACTATAGAGCCTCACTTTTCCCTCAGTTCCTCCAGGTTCAGTCTCCCAAGCTCTTCCCCAACTCTGGAGAAGACCAACTGCCATGGCCTCCCCTAACTCTCTGCCCCAATCTCCTGTGGATGACACAGTTCTTTTCCTCCAAACTTCCTCTCCCCAACTCATTGCTTTATTCCAGACCCCAACTCCAGCAGGCATTCACTGGGAAGCCACGGGCCAAGTAGGCTGGGTATATCTTCACTCCTCCATTATTCCAAGTACAATCCGTCAGCTTCATCCCTGGCTCTGTAGCATACCACCTATCCACTTTGGGCCTCTGCTTGTCGTCTGCACCCATTCCCAGGGACTAGGCAGATCTTAATGAGACACCCTGCATTCCTCCCTCTTGGGGGTCCCTAAGCACCTCATGCACATACCTAACTCATCCAGTTTCCTAACTATCTGCTTCCAACATCTAGAAACATGTTTTATCTAGAACCTCTAGTGGCTGCATTTATTATTACTTCTTATTACATGTCTTACTAGGCAACACACAGCCACTACACCCTTCTAACAAACTAAGTGGTCAACAGAACATCTACATGACAAAGACAAGCAGGTATCAGCACAGTCTTCCCAAACCCAGATGACTAAACACCAGCATGAAAAAACAATCGATACCTGCCAGGACATTATGTCTCTTCTAGAGCCCAGTGACTCTACCACAGAAGGCCTTAAATATATTTAATGCACAAATAAAAGACCTTAAGACAGTCGTTATGACTATGATAGGGGTCTTTAAAGAGAAAATGAGTAAATCTTTTAAAGAAATTTCTGAAAACACAAATAGTTGAAGGAAATGAATAAAACTGTTCATGGCATGAAAGTAGAAATAGAAGCAATAAAGAAAACCCAAACTTAGGGAAGTCTAGTAACAAAAAATTTAGGAACTTGAGCAGAAGGCCTCACCAAAAGAATACAAGAAATGGGGAAGAGTCTCTCAGGCATTGAAGATATAATAGAAGAAACAGATACTATGGTAAAAAATAAAATAAAATAAATCCTAAAAAAACATCCTGGCACAAAACATCCAGGAAATCAAGAACACTATAAAAAGACCAAATCTAAGAGTAATAAGGATAGAGGAAGAAGAAGAAATATAGGTCAAAGGCATAGAAAATATTTCCAACAAAATAACAGAAAAAATGTCTTAATCTAAAGAATAAGAAGATGAATATCAAAGCACAACAAGCACACAGAATACAAAATAATCTGGACCAGAAAATACAACCCCTTGTCACATAATAATTAAAACACTAAATATATAGAACAAGTAAAAATACTAAAAGCTGCTAGGGAAAAAGACCAAGTTACACAAAAAGACCAAACTATCAAAATAATACCTGGCTTCTCAATGAAGAGTCAAAAAGCCAAAAGGGCCTGTCTTGCAGTTAGTCTCTAAGAGACCACAGAGGCCAGCCCAAACCACCCTACCCAGCAAAAAGCTTAATCATAATAGATGGAGAAAATAAGACCTTCTGTGATAAAACAAATTCAAGCACTGTATCTTTACAAATCCAGCAAAACAGAAGGCACAAGAAGGAATACTGAAACCTAAAAAGATCAATCATACCCAAAAAAGAGAAGGAATAATTTCAAAATAAAAGAGACATACATATGAACACACCTAAGTACACACACACACACACACACACACACACACACAAGAATAGCTGTAATCATCAAACACTAGTTATGATATATATCAACAACATCTATCATCTCAATTACTCAAATAAAATGACAGAGACTACCAGAAAGGATGCAAAAACAAGATTCATACTTCTTTTGCATCCAAGAAACACACCTTAACAATTGACATCCTCTCAGGATAACAGGATGGAAAAGGATAGTCCAGGCATATGGTTCTAAGACAAAAACTGCTGTAGTATTTTAATATCTCACAAAATCGATTTCAAACCAATATTCATCAGAAAAGATAGGAAGAAACATTATGTACTCATCAAAGGAAAAAGCCACCAAGAGAATATTGCAATTCTTATGTACCAAAAACAAGGCTACTCAAGTTCCTGTAAGACACACTACTACAGTTTAAGTCACATGCTGACCTACGTATGCTGATCGTGGGAGACAGCAATACCCCGCTCTCACCAACAGACAGGTTATCTAGCCAAAAACTAAACAGAGAAATGTTGAAGATAACTGAAATTATAAATCAAATATTTATAGAACATTTCACCCAAACGTAAAAGAATATACACTCTTTTCAGCATCTCAAAGAACTTTCTCCAAAACTGACTGTATATTCAGTAATAAAGCAAGTCTCAACAGATACAAGAAAATTTAAAAAGAAACACCCTGAATTCTATCTGACCACAGGGGATTAATACTGAATAATAACAACAACAGAAAGTTTGAAAACTCATGGAAACTGAACAACTCACTATTGAGTGAAATTGGGTCAAGACAGAAATTACTATATTCATACTAGCCATAAACTGGAAACAACCTAGATGTCCATCAACAGAAGAGTGAATAAAGAAAATGTGATACAATTTCTGAACCATTAAAGATGTGAAATCATAAAATTCACAGCTAAATGATGGAATTAGAAAAATATCCAGCATGATATCATCCAGAAAGACAAGTGCATTCACTTATGTAAATATTCACTGTTAAGTCAATGATAACCAAACTACAATCCATAGAACCCCCAAAGTTAGGCATAAAGTAAGGGCTAGGGGGTCACAGATAGAACTCCCTAGGAAACAGAAACCAAATAGATAGTTACAGATGGACAGATGGACGGGGAGCTGAAACAGGAGAATAAAATGAGGAGATGGAAAGAGTTGAGGGAGGAAATTCAGGGAGGCACAGCTAAACTTTAGGGGCATTTAAAGGGTGGTATGGGAACCTCATACAGTAGAAGCTTCCTAAAATATATTCATGTATGAAGGTGATCTGAATGAAATCACCAAATAATGGGTAAGACAGAGCCCCAACTGACAATACTTTGTCACCAAATGAAGCTTCCAGTACTGATAATGGATTGCATTGAATTGAGTTATTGCTCAAAGGGCTTCTACAGGAATCCCCAACCAACCTGGCCTGTTGCCAAGGCCATATAGATAGGTTGTTCAATACAAACTGACAGCATTGCTGAAGACAACACCTACACAACTCATGCAACACAGAAAGGCTGGGCTAGTGCCTACACTGAGCTTTCACCCCTGTGTTCTAGTGTCTTTGTTACAGGAGGGTACTCTGCATGCTACCAAAGGAGAAACGTAAACACTGACCCAACCATTAACCCTCTGATCTACAATGATGTCCTGCCTGCATGATATACTAGTTCAATGGTGGCACAAAGTTTGTGGAGGTAACCAGCCAATAACTGTTCTGACTTAAGGCCCACTCCACAAGATGGAACCCATACCTGAAACTGCTAGAGGAACCAAGATCTTAAGACTACACTGCTCAGGGACCTAGGGGAAAATCAAATACTATTATTTTTACAAAAAAGGAGCCGTAGAAATAAAATGACTCCTAATGACATTCTGCTACACTCACAGATAAGATTTTTGCTCAGCCACCATTACGGAAGTTTCCTCCTGCTGCTGATGGAAACAAAAAGAAACACAAAGCCAAAGACTATGCAAAAGGGAGGCTGGGCTTGAAACACTCAGCTCCAAATAGAGTGTCACCATCAAATCTTTCCCTCAGGGTTCAGGGAACACTTTGAAAAAGGGTACAGGAAGAGCCAGAGAGGATAGAGGATACAAGAAAACAAGTCCTTCTAAGTCAGTATGATTGATGCACATGTGATCATACAGAGAAGGAGACAGCATGCACAGAACTGCACCATATGGACCCTAGAGCTGAACAGGGATGTGGTCATATGTAGCTTGGTTTTTGGACTACTTTATTGGGCTGCTATATCTACCACTATTCTCCAACCCAATTCCTTCATCTCCCCCAACTCTAGGTAGGTGACAAAGAAGGTTAGAGGGGGAAGGGGACATAGGCCCCTTTTAACTACTTCCTGCTGATTAGGGCTATTGAGTTCCCTTAGGCAAGTCCAATCTGTCCTCAGACTATCTCTAACCAGCAATCTAACAATCCAGCAATCCTGCAATCCACAATACAGCAATAGCAAAAGCAGCAGCAGGAACCAGCCCCATATCCTATACCTGGGATTAAAACAAAAACATATTCACATAACATAACTGGGTTTCAAAAGACACCAAACTCTCATTACACTCACATGTCCAATCCCTAACTCAAAGCAATATCCAGTTAATAACTACTTACAAATGAAAGTCTAGTTTTTTCCAAGGGAGTCTCACTGGGGAAACAAAGTTCTCTGAGGGGTAGGCTGCATGCCCAGCCGTAGACGGCTAGCAGAAACTGAACTCAAAGGCATCCTGAAAGCTTGTCATCTCACAAAATTGTGAAAGGGCTTATCCTTTTGTGGTTAATACCATCTTATTAGTTTAATTTTATTTCATTTATTCTTTTCTTCTCTCTTTCTACTCTATAGATCATATATAATATTATCTATATATCTATTATGTTATATGTTGTTATACATTGTTTATATCTATATTCTGTATTCTATATATTATATGTCATATATTATATGTTGTACATTAATTATTATAGCTTTTAGTTTAGTGTTTTTATGGGATTCCTGAGCGTGCGAGTCTGTATCTTGTGACTCTCTTGGGAATTTTTTCCTTCTGTTTGTTGTGTCGAATTTCTTGTTTTATTTTATTTTATTATTATCCCTTAGAAGGCTGTTTGTTTTCTAATAAAAGACAAAAAGGGGGTAGATCTGAGTGTGAGAGGAGTTTAGGAGGAACTTGGAGGAGTAGTGGGAGGGGAAATCTTAATCAGGATATATTATGTGAGAAAAAAATCTACTTTCAATAAGAGGAAAAGTGGAATTAGACTTATAATTCTGTCAGGATGAGGTGAGTATGGGAGTGAGAAGTTACCAAATTTACATAAAAGAAAGAATGACGTTTTCCTTCAGTGTCAGGATCCAAGTCGTAAGCCGCTGTTGGAAGAAAGAATGAGGCAGCGTGTTTGACCTGAGCGTAGAGTGGGGAATATGAGAAGACGGTAGTGAAGCATACTGATGGACATATGGCACCACTTCTAGAAGGACTGTGTCAAGGGCACAGAGGGAAGGGCGAAGAGCTGGAATAGAAAAATATCAGGTGGTAAAGACCATGAAAGCCATTTTGGGGCCTTGGAGAGATGGGAAAAGATTTAAACCCTGGTGATGATGGGATGTGAGGGTAGGTAGAGAAATTGTTATGGAAATGCTGGCTAAGGAGGTCTAACAAGGCTGGAAGCACTGAACCAGTAACAGGAGCACGTGGGAAGAAAGACCACAGTACACTTTTCATAAAAGAAGACCTCTGACCTGAGTCCCCAGGTAGAGGGCAAAAAATGGCAGGTCACCTACTCCTTAGGCAAAGCAGGGCCGCAGAGATAGTTCTGCTCAAGACTGTGGAAGCTGTGGATTTTCTGGGCTTCTCCTGGGCTCTAGACCACAGGGCCAGTCCTATGTCCCACTGACAGGATCAAGTGCATGCCTGAAACCAAACTCAAGGGTCAAGGTGTTAAGAAGCTGTGTTCTGTTTAGTGAAAACGCAGTGCAACCTTTGTCTCCATTCTAGTTACAGTGGGGGCAGTTGAGCTGTAAGGAGAAGGCTGTCATTTCCCCTACTACAAGGAGCACCCAGCCAGAGTTCATAAACAAAGAACATAGGTGGTGAGGCAGAAGTCAGTTGTGTTCAGCTTTACAGCACAAGGGAGGTAAATCAGAGAATTAGAGACCAGAAGAAAGAAAGGTCACGTGAGGGAAGAAAAGGCAACAACAGGCCAAACGTTTACATGATGGTCTGAGAGCAGATGAGGAGGCAATTGGCACTAGCTTTAACTCTGGAGGGTGTTGGGGAGACTCCTCAGACAGACTAGGCTGAAGGCTCTTTGCCAAAGCTCGGCATAGTTGGCTGAAGGCACAGTGTCTTTGTGGCCCTCCGATGCACGTGCTGTTGAACGTTTATACTTGGGCAAAGTAGACAGGCTCTTGCCGATCTGGATAATACTGAGAAAGGATTTTGACTCTCTACTCCTTAAAGCGACCCATCAACACATCAAGAAAGCCAACAGTCTGGAGTAGGTTGCGCTAAAAAATGGAGAGGGCAGAAGTCTGGTTTTACTGCTGCGCTGAGCACAGATCGCTTTATGGCAGGTGCTCCAGCAGGATTAAACTGTTTGCTCTCCAATCAGCAGGCTAGTTAATCCTCCACAACCTTTGCCAGAAATCTGCACCCAGTAAACATTCTGTTCTGTAACAACAGACCCAACACAAACAAAAGCAGAGCACCTGCCCCTTGTAGATCTGAACCCCTCTTTAAGTACTATTTCCCTATAATTTCTGGAGGTGGTAATGGCTCTCTGAAAATCATGCTACATTTCACAGGCCTTATAACCCCTCCCGTTTTATCACGTAAGTGCAAATATATATCCTATACACATTTGGCTGAGGGAGGCCAACCCGCTTGGGAGTCCTTTAAGGTCGTGCTGAATGATTGGCTCAGTGTGAATTGGAAAAGCCTTGTGCCCTGTCTCCCCCTGCCCCAAGTTTTTTTTTTTCTCTAACCAAGAACAAGTTGCCACACGAACAAGGCATAAAAAGCATTAACCTCTCATAAGTTACACTTATTTTCTTGTGCTCTTGACATTTATTTTAGTTGTTTCAATTTGTGTGGCTCAGGGTATAGAGTTCTGTGTGGTATACTCTGATTTCTGAATTTCCCTGATTCTTGAGTCAAACTTACTGTTTTTTGTTGCGAGTAAAGCTGTCTCAAAATTTGTCCTTCAATTGGGTTGTCACTGACATATGAAATGTAACAATAGTGAGGCAGCCGGTCATCTCTTTGATCTTAGTGCTTCCTGATCAACTAATTTGAATGTTTCACAGGGAAGTACAATTATTTTAGCAATGATTTCACATGTTCTCTTTAACTGTTTCTCCCCCTCTTTCTTTCTCTCCCTCTCTCTCTGAAAGCCTCTTGTCTTTCCTAGCATTTTCAAATCACCACCGTGTAGTCTTGTCTATTTAAATCCTTGGGATGTTTGATGTCTGGGAATGCTATTTTCTTTGAAATCAGAACTGTTGACTTCATTGTGGCAATCCCACAAGCTGAACAGAGTGGTCCCAGAGCCATAATGAGGCCACTTTCTGAAAATAACAGATGACCCTCAGAAAATAAAGGTCTCTACATGCTACAATCTAAGCTGCCCATATATCTCTGCTTTGCACTAACTGCCACGCATATGTGTTGAGATTCACAGCTGGCCTGACTACAAATGAACATAAAAATGGACTCAGTGTCCTTTGCCATGCTGGTTTTTTTTTTCAAAAGGCTAAAACTCACTTAAGAAATATGAACAGTTTCCTGTGTCTAAAGATTGCTACCTCAGTGATCATGCGTCCAGATAGGCAAGATGAGGGACAGCATACCAATGTCTAATGATGTGGTTTTTCAGAAAGCAGTTGTGGTCTCAGTTGTCAGGAAAATCACAAAATGGAGTTGTGATGGCATCGTCACCAGTGTGGTTCATGGTGAGCCACAGAGAAGGACACCCTTGCGTGCTTACAGAGCTGGGATTGCAGTGAGACAGTCCCCTCAGACATGAAATGGGAACTCAGAAGTCAGGGTGGATACTTTAAAAACAAAGTTACAGAAAGATTCGCAATAAATAAAAATATCAGACAACCAACCAGGGAGGACTGGACCTAAAGACATCGCCCATCAGGGAATTAAAATAAGAGCAAAAAAGGGAAAGGGTTCAATTTGAAATTGTGGATGGTTTAAGACAATATTTTACATATTTCAACTATGGAAAGATAAAAAGAGGTCTGTACTCATTCAATGTTGTACTTGACCTTCTTCAGGCTAAAAAGAACTATAAATGCGGAAGAAGAAGGCTATGGGAAAAGGGAAAAGAAGTGACACAGTTCTAAAGGCTGTCTAAGTCCTGATAAGTGGAGTTGACCTTGGAACCCTAAAGAATGAGCACATGGAATGACCCATTCTGTTATCAATCGGTTTCCTGTCCTGGGAACTATTTGACTACTCATGCTCCAAGTCAGTGCTCGTCAAGAACTTAGCTGCCTAGGCCAAGGGGATGTGGGAGGTGACAATGGCCACACAGGTGATGACCTTAAATACCTGTCTATAGCTGCCTTATAGACATTCTTTTAGGTAACATTGGTCATTAAAGTTGAGATTAGAGACAGTAGAGAAAGGAATGTTAGCTGTGAAAGGACAGAGAGTCATAAAGAGTGTTGTGAACTAATCAAATAGGCATCTAGTCCCTAGAGTGGAGAAGAAGCACCCACTGAATCACAGCTTAGACAGTTTACACCCCGGAACAGAGGACGAGATTGTGTCCATGCAGGACAACGTGAGGCTTCTTTCTGTGTGATGGCTGGTGCTTTATTATTTCATGACTCTTTCCTTATTAGTATGTTTAATAAACATGTGCCCTTAGGCTTTTCAACTATATGGCATATTTTTGTAATTAAACAAATGTCATCATGCATTCAGAGGTTTTCATTACTATGAGTGTATTTGTGGAGGGAGGGATTCCGAAGTCACCACACAAATGTGACAGAGCATTATGTTCTAAGGGAGGAAGGGAGGCCATGAATAAAAATGTTAAATCAGAAGGCCAGTCCACAGTGCATCAGTCTGACTGCCTTTGTGCCTAGTTGGGCAGACCCAGTAGAATCAAAACCACTCAGCTGGTCATTTAGTTACTCACTCAACAAATGTTGATTAAGAAACTGTTGTATGTCAGCTAGTAAACTAGGCTGGAAACAAAATAGACTCAATCCCTTTCTCCTGAGGGTATAGTCCTGTGAAAAACACACTCCTCAAGAGAAGCCTACCTTGAGTAAACGCATTCAGAGTTCAAGGAAAAATACTCTCAAACAGCAAGCTGCACCATCACCCCGGGTGGCCACGTTACAGCTAACTCCATAAAAGGCTGTCTGTAAGGAAACATGGGGAGTACTCCACAAAGGGCAAAGCATTTACCCATCATCATAGGGAATAGGACATTTCAACATGATAGGTTAGAGAATGGACAAGAAAATATACAGATGTGGTTTCATATAGAAAGTAAATCTTACAGGGAAGAAAGGCTGGGGAGAAAAAGTCCTGAAGGATGTTAAGTGGGACACGTAAAGAAATAGTTTCGCATAGCTTCTCACTTAGGTCTTGAGCCCTGGAGTGTGTGAATGGCGCAACAAAATTGTAGAAAGGTTGAAAATCTTTCCTTAGCCACAAAGAAAGGGTTTCCACAAACATCTATGAAGCTGTTCTGCATAACAAAGCCCAAGATCAGAACCCACAGCCTCCTGAGAATAGATTATTCCACTTCATTCTTAGATTTCAAAGTTCTCATCAGTTCCCCTCATGAGCAATTTCTCATCCAGGACAAAGGTTAGCTGGCAATTACTGTCCCCAACCTAAGCAGAGGGGTACTGGTAGGAAACTCAGAGTAGGAGCTGACTACTTACAGTCTGTCATCTGCCTTAGAATGCAAGTTTTGATCTTCAAAACAATGGGAGTCATTGTACAGAGAGCATTGCCAGAGGTCTACATCTAGCATTTTATTCTGGTCATATGGTAGTGGTAGACAGCAGCCATTCAGGCTCCAAGCCTACTGAAAATGGAGAGACTGATAATTAGGACAAGAGACTGAGAAAAACAAGACACTAAGAAATAAGTGGCAAGTAAGCCTAAGGAGAGGAAGTCACCATTGTGGTGCTTGCATGTTAGAGTCAGAGACAATCGGATTTCAAGGACATCAAGTCAACTGCTCTCATACCCTCTCTAATTCTGACTAATGCTGCCATTACCCAGCATCATACTGCTTAGCTAAGGGAGAGTTAGAGAGACATAGGTGGGATAGGAAAGCAGTCTCCTTGAGATGGTGACTTCTTATTCCCAGAAGACACCGCAAAGAGAATCAGGAGAAAGGCACAGGAACCATTAGGAGAAATGGGAGAATCCAGGAGCCCTATAAAACAGACAATCCAGAGTCTATTTTGTAACCTTAGGGCCACTCACCTCAAAAGAATAGAGCAGTTCATTTTGTTTTCCCCATGGCTTCACTAAGGCTTTTGTCTTGTGTCTTTCCCAGGCATTCAATTCTTTGTCCATCCCATAAAACAAATTCTGATTTCCTAGATGCTTGTTAAAATACATGAATATTTCAAGAATTTCCTGAAATCCATGTCTTTTCAAGAAAATGTTGCTATTCCAGTTTGAACCCTGGACACACAGTGCGAACAGGCTCTCTCTGACTGGGTGTCCCAAGGGCAGCAAAAACAAGGACTAGCAGAGTCCCACACTCTGCCAAGAAAAGGCACGCGTCTGCCCTTTCTAAAGTTACTTCCACATCAGTCATCGGAGGATCAAGCATAGAGGCGGGTAAGAGGGGCACTGAGAGGGGATTCGAAGGTGACAAGAAGAAATTCTTTCTCTACGGAGACAAAGAGAAAGTGCAGGAACAGAAACCAGCCCTCCTCACCAGCACCTTCATCTGTCTGCAGAGCTCATGGACTGACAGGAGCCTCCTCACTCAAAAGGAGCCCTGAGATAAGATAGCTGTTTGTGCTCGATACCGTTTGTTTAAGAAGGCTGGCTCTCAGGCACCAGTGATACAGCTATTGGAAAACTCAAATACTACTTATTCTAAGCTAATTCTACTGCAAGCTTTCTAATTTATTAGACTTTATCAAATTATTCAGAAGCTAGTTTTCTTCTGAGATCTTACACCTGAGGCTCTGTGAATCATGCCTGAGATGGTGAGGCCCACTGGCAGGGTAGCTTGTTTTAGTCAAGAGAGGAGAAAACTAGGATTGTCTGTAGATAGTGAAACCAGAAAGCAGGAACCTAGATTTTTGCTGCATTTAAGCGCATGCTAGAAAGACTGTTTTTATAGATTTACATGACACAAGAGAAAATTATAAAGAAGAACATGATATCCAACATTCAGATGAAATGATACACTCAAGGAATTATCTTAAGGAAATAGGAAGGTCCTAATTTAAATTTTTCCCAAATCATTATCCTCTAGTCTGGTAATAGGCCATGAAACTCCACAGACCTATAACAAACAAGATCTTGCCTTAACCATTTCTATCCCAAACACTCCACATCTCGTCATTCGGGAAGGTTCCCCTTGAGGACTGTTTATTATTATTATTTACACATTAGCCATTCATTTGGTTTGTGGTCTTGTGAATGTGTACGGGGCACACTGACAGTGAGCACATGGAGGCAGGCTGACAAGTTTCTGGGTAATTTCCTCCTTCCACCACATGAGTCCCAGGGACTGAACTCAGGTCTCAGGCCTGGGAGCTAACACCTCTATGTGCTCAGCCTTTTCTCCAGACAAGGAGCATTTTATTTTTGGTTGTATGGCAAAAAATGCAGCCAGAACTAGCATTTGTCTTCAAGAAATGTTTTGATAAACTTTATTATAAGACCAATTACTATGTTTTTCTAAGCATTGAATAGGCATGTCATAGGAGACTTTTGTCACTCATCAAAAAATCTAAATAATCACTGCAAAAGAACTATAAACGCATTGTTTCAATTCTAGAATAAACGTTTAAAGGCATACACTTACAATGATTGATTATTCTCTCTCACCCTAATTCAGATACAGAGCATTCTCCTCCTCTTTACAGGTCTTTAATATATAGCTATCAGCCAATGAAGCACGGTGCAGCCAATGAAATTACTTTCAGGTATAAAATGACGATGTATTTCGAAATTTTAATTTGTTTTCTTTACTGAAAGAAAATTTTCAAATATTGAGATGTGTTATTCAAATTAAGAAAGAATGATACTGAAGACTGCAGAGAAGGCTTGGTGATTGCGTCTCAAATGGCAATTTCAGTTCATGAATGATACAGAACCGGTTTGGAGGAACCTATTTGTGCCCTAAGTGAGATCATTTCTTTTACTTTGAATCTATAATAAAATTAAAATAAATAGAATATGAAAAGAATTCAATGCCAAAGCTTGACATGGATGTGAACCTCCCTGGGTATCTGGATAGAAGACAGTGCAAATGTGGCTCAAAGTAGTTTACAATTTTACAAACTCAAATCATTTTGATTCAGTATAGCTGCTATAAACTATTGGCATAAAATAATGTCTATTGCACAGAATGGTAATGTTTTAATGTGCCAAAGTGGTCTGAGAATGTAAACTCCCACAAACTTTTTAACAAGTCTGTTGGGAAGGCCATGTGTCACACTGCTCTTCTGCTGTGGTGACTTATAGAAAATAGCAGATTTGTAACAAACTCATAAATATTTGCATAGATTAAATGAGATAATAGATGAAACACACATAATACAGTGTAACATAAAGGGGATGCTCAATGAAGAATCATTATTCCATCTAACTTTCCTGCCAAACAGGAAAAAATCCATTAGCTGGAGCATAACTATGATTTTTCTACTGGGGCTCAAGATGATTTCAATAATTTATCCCTTGTCATATTCATCTAATGACAATAAAGGAGAGTCAATTCCAGATCAGCTAGTTATTCTTTGTGGGCAAATTTCAGAGGGACAGAGGTCATACATGTGTCCCAAAGCTGAAGAAGTTTGGCAAAAAAAATGCCTTCAGGTCTTAAAGCTTCAAGTAAGTTCGTCAGAGCCCAGGGTGGTCTGTGTGATCTGCGTGAACTGGGCATGGAATCAAAAGACTTCAATCCTGGTCTTAATTTACACAGTAGTTCACCTAGGACCTATCAACAGACTCCTTGATGCCAATATGATCTAATCTTTCACATTAGGATATTAATGATCAGCCCTAAAGAGAGAACCAAAGATGGCTGTTGGTTTAGAAGTCCAAGGAGCAGGACTTGCTTCCTTCCTTTCTTTGCTTTCCATCGCTTTCTTTATTCACTTATTTACTGATATCTTGAGGCATTGTCTCTCTATACAACTCTGGCTTGGTTCAAATGTACAATCCTCCTGCCTCAGCTTCTTAAGTAATGGAATTAAAAATGTGTACCACAATAATTTAGCATGTCCCAGTAGTCACCAAAATTGAGTGGCCAAAATAAGCAGTTATGTCTGTTAATAACCAAAGCAAACCACAGTGTCAACCCAAGTATGAATTACCATAAAGAGAGACAGTAGAGCATTGTGATACAAAAACTTAGATAACAGTGGGTAGTGGATAAAGATGTATGATAGTTTATGAAATGTCACTAATTTGTAAGTTAATTTAAAATGGGGATTTTTTAAAATAGTTTCAACAAATGTACCAACCATATCTGAAAAATGATATTCCAAGAAGACAAGAATTATTAAATGAAAATCTCAGTGCTAAACATAAATTACCTTCTTATTAGTAATCAGGGAGAAAAGACATCAATGGCTTTCTCAATGTGGACCCAGCATGCTACCATGCTGACCCACAAACAAGATTTACCCACTCTCCAATAATGGCAAAACTCTTTCTGGAATAACCACCTTTTCTTTTTCATGGACTTGAGGCCCTTTACACAGACTTTTACAAAAGTTTCAAAGTCAAAACACACGGCTAGGAAAGTCATTGGCCCTAGCAGGGAAGCTATTGTTGCTGTTTTGCTAAATGGTCATGTTGTCAAACATCCTTCTAAATATTTATTTTATATTCACATGTTTGTGCTGCTGTCATTATTAGTAAGAAAGCTCATTGTTATTGGTAGCACTTACTGCAGAGTTTCGTAAGTGTTGAAAGTTCTGAGAATAACACCTGTGAGTGCTCAGCTGGAGATAGGGCATCGATATTTATCTTCTGCTTCGCCCAGGATGGAGGGAACTTTGAAGAAGGGACAGAAATAATGTAAGAATCAGAGAGTGAGAAATGGTATGAAATGGTGCTCCCGGGATGTGACATGTTTGCTGCACACATGAACCCACAGCAGTTGTGGCTACCTGCACAAGATAAGCAGTTAGAAATTCCAGAATGGAGTTGGAAAGGGTTCCAGATCCCTGCCCTACACAAGGGCTGTGATGACCATGGCTACTGGGGAAAGGAAAAGTTGTCGCTTTGCTCCAGGAAGTGACTAGGTTGCCCATGCCCCAGGGGATAAATCCAAACCCATGCACATATAGAAATCACTACTCTATGAGTTATAAATTTACGTTTGAAAGGAAGTGGGAGGAAGATACACTAAAAGTTGAAGGGAGAGAGTATTTTAGTTGAAAACACAGCTAAAATACATTGTCTGCATAGATGAAAATGTCAAAAGTAAACTTAAGACGAAAGTCAATGTATTGTAAACTAGAAAGGCACTGTATTGCCTTTTTTTTTTTTTTTTTTAGTGCAGTAGCTGGAGGCCTGTTTAGATCAAGGTTACAGCTTTGCATTCTGGCAAAGACCTTGTGTATCTGCCCTCTTGCCAGCCTTGCCATCAGCCCGTTTCTCACCTGGAGAAGCAATGTGACCTCATCAGGTCCAGATATAGCAGTAAAGCTTTGTTGTTCCCCTTTCCACATGATGCAAGACTTTAGCTTTTAGAAGACAACTTTAAACCTTGCGCCAGTCCCAGAAATCAGTCTGTAAGGTGGAAAGGGAGATGAACGTCAACACAAGAGGTGAAGGCGCCATGTGGAATCCACACGAAGTAGGAACCGGAAGTGTTGAAGCGGAAAGAAATCCCATCTTACCTGTTTCATTCCGCCACGGAGGCGGAAGGTAACACCTCACCACCTCTAAGATCTGCCCAAGTCCCCGATTTCCAGAGAACATTCTGGAAGGTCTATTTCTTTTTTCTGGGAAAAAATTAGTAACAGCAGCTCAGTGTCCTGGGACCAGTCTTAAAGGCGCTCCCCGCCCCGACCTCTTACACTGGAGATTAATTCTTCTCATGAACTTTCCTACAACTAAGTACTAAGGGAATCCCTCCTTCATGCTGGGCGTGAATCTTGGGCTAATGTCTAGAATGACTAAGGTACATTTATTCTAAAATGCTGCGTCTAAGTCAATAATTTTGTAAAAATGAGTTGCAGTTTAATGTCTCTATAAAGTCAGTGAGTGAGGATGAGGACGAAGTAGAAACTACGTGCTGCTGGTAGGCTCTCAGCGAGAAGGCCCTGTTTAGGAAATGCTCCAGCTTAGGAGATGCTGTTTTAGGGAAGTAGTCAGTGTGTAATGTGCGTATTGTCTGACCCTCTCTTCATGTTCTAGACAGAAACAACCTAAAGGCCTTCAGATTCTGGGATTTTCCCAAGAGTTTTCTACAGTAATTTAGGACTTCAGCAATATGGGGGAGGGAGGCATGGTGTGGTGTGTGTGTGTGTGTGTGTGTGTGTGTGTGTGTGTGGCAGGGAGTGTGGGCACATATGGAAGGGTACAGGTGCATGTTCATGGGACATGAAGCCGAGATTGATTTTGGGTGTCTTCCTTGGTGACTGCACACTTTATTTATGGGGCAAGGTCTCTCACTGAATCCAGAGCTCCCATTTGGCTAATCTAGCCAGTCAGTTAGCTGCCAGGATCCCCTATCTCTGTCAGCTACATGCTGAGCTCCTGGGCAGGCTGCAACATTCACCGATGTTTTCCCCAGTTCTGGTATCTCAGGCCCCATCGTTATCCTTGGGCCGTGAGTGCTTTACCCACAGAGCCATTTCCCCATCCTGAATGAGCTATTCTAATACATTTAAGTCCCTTTCAAAAGAATAGTTTAGTTTGTAGTGTTTAACTGAAAATGCAATGTGCACATTTTTCCTCCAGGTACTTAACATGTCGACTTTACCAGCACCTTGTTATTTGACTTCAAATAAACAGATGCAAATCATCTTATCACAAGGAAAGGCAAGCATCAAAATTACTGAGTATGTATATACTTATTTATTACAATTTATTCACTTTGTATCCCAACTGCAGTCCCCTCCCTAAAATTAAATTTTTAAAAGTAAATAAATATGTAAGTATGCATATTCACAATGTCAAAAAAAACTTTACTTATTCTCACAATACATAGAATAAACTTGATACTTCTTAAAAGCTAAAAAATAATTATTTGCATTTCCCTAATGGCTAATGAGGTTGAGCATTTCTTTAAGTGTTTCTCTGCCATTCAATATTCCTCTATTGAGAATTCTCTGTTTAGCTCTGTACTCCATTTTTTTAAATTGGATTACTTGATTTTTTGCTGTTTAATTTCTTTAATTCTTTATATATACTGGATATTAGTCCTCTGTTAGGGATAGGGTTGGTGAAGATCCTTTCCCAATCTGTAGGCTGTCGTTTTGTTCTGATGACAGTGTCCTTTGCTTTACAGAAAATTTTCATTTTTATGAGGTCCCATTTATTGATTGTTGCTCTTAGAGCCTGTGCTGTTGGTGTTCTGTTCAGGAAGTTGTCGCCTGTGCCAATGAGTTCAAGGCTCTTCCCCACTTTTTCTTCTAAGAGGTTTAGTGTGTCTGGTTTTATGTTGAGGTCTTTAATCCACTTGGACTTCAGTTTTGTGTAGGGTGATAAGTATGGATCTATTTGCATTTTTCTACATGTAGACATCCAGTTAGACCAGCACCATTTGTTGAAGATGCTGTCTTTTTTCCATTGAATGGTTTTGGAATCTTTGTCAAAAATCAGGTGACCATAAGTGTGTGGGTATATGTCAGGGTCTTCTATTCAATTCCATTGATCCACCAGTCTGTTTCTATGCCAGTGCCATGCGGTTTTTAGTATTGCTGCTAGTACAGCCTGAGATCAGGGATGGAGATACCTCCTGAAGATCTTCTACTGTAGAGAATTGTTTTAGCAATTCTGGGTTTCTTGTTCAATATGAAGGTGAGAATGTTTCTTTCAAGGTCTGTAAAGAATTGTGTTAGTAATTTGATGGGAATTGCATTGAATCTGTAGATTGTTTTTGGTAAGATGGGCATTTTCACTATATTAATCCTGACAAACCATGAACATGGGAGATCTTTCTATCTTCTGATATCTTCTTCTAATTCTTTCTTCAGAGACTGGAAATTTTCAGTCAGAATGGCTAAAATCAAAACCTCAAGAGACAACACGTGCTACTAGAGAGGTTGTGGAGAAAGGGGAACCCTCCGCCACTGCTGGTGGGAATGTAAACTGGTACAACAACTATGGAAAGCAATCTGGCGCTTTCTCAAGATCCAGCTATACCACTCCTAGGCATATACCCAAAAGAGTCTCAAGTACACCATAAGGACATTTGCTCAACCATGTTTGTAGCAGCCTTATTTGTAATAGCCAGAAGCTGGAAATAGGCCAGATGCCCCTCAGTGGAAGAATGGATGCACAAATTGTGGTATATCTACACAATGGAAAATTACTCAGCAATAAAAAACAAGGAAAGCATGAAATTTGCAGGTAAATGGTGGGATCTGGAAAAGATCATCCTGAGTGAGCTATACCAGAAGCAGAAAGATGCACACATGGTATATACTCACTCATATAGATATATAATATAGGATAAACCTACTAAAATCTGTACACCTAAAGAACCAAATCAAGAGGGAGGACTCTTGCTAAAATGCTCAATTCCTATCCAGAAAGGCAAAGAAGATGGACATCAGAAAAAAGAGAAAAGAGGGAACAAGTCAGGAGCCTGACACAGTGGACCTCTGAAAGGCTCTGCCCTGCAGACTATCAGTGCAGATGCTGAGACTTATGGACAACCTTTGGGCAGAGTACAGGGAATCTTATGAAAGAAGTGGGAAACAGTAAGATCTGGAGAGCACAGGAACTTCACAAGGAGAGCAACAGAACCAAAAATTCTGAGCACAGGGTTCTTTCCTGAGACTGATACTCCAACCAAGGCCTATGCATGGAGATAACCTAAGACCCCTGCACAGATGTAGCACATGGCAGTTCAGTATCCAAGTGTGTTCCATTGTAATAGGAACAGGGAGGGACTGTCTCTGACATGAACTGATTGGCCTGCTCTTTGATCACCTCCCCCTGAGGGGGAAGCAACATTACCAGGCCACAGAAGAAGACAATGCAGCCACTCCTGATGAGACCTAATTGACTAGGATCAGAAGGAAGGAAAAGAAGACCGCCCCTATCACTGGACTTGGGGTGGGGCATGCATGCAGAGGGTGGGGGAAGGGAGGGATTGGGACAGGAGGAGGGAGGGAACCACGGGGGGATACAAAGTGAATAAAATGTAATTAATAAAGAAAAAAATAAAAAAAATTAGAGTATAAGGAATAGGATAGGAGAAGAAATGTTTTTAAGTTGTTCTCAGACTACTCAATCTATCTTTTCCTCTTAACGAAAGTTTCTCTCTGTGTCTATGTTTATGACTTTAGAGAGTGTGGAGTTCTCTGGTAAAGTGGACTTGCATTTTTAGTGTCCTGGTCTCCTTGCCTTTCTTGTAAAATCTACAGAACTTACGTCCAGAACACAGGGTTGCAAAGTGACTCGAGTATGCTAAAATCCAGACAGCTCTGAAAGAGCCGATATATGCTGTGGTACTAGGCTTCTTTATAATAGATACAATAATAAACTCTGGAGAATACCAGGGACAAGTATATTTTAATTATTTCTCTTACTTTTAAGCAAGAACTACACTTCTCTGTGGACGTAAGGATAGCTATAACGCAGTTCTCCTCCCAGATCCATCACGTGTCTAGCCGTTAGTAGTTGACTGGGTTTCCAATACCAGGCATGGCTTCCCCTCTTGCTGAGAGGGCCTTAAGTCCAGTTAGAGAATTGTTGGTTCCCGCCAAGGTGTGTGTGCCATTACTGCTCATTATTGTCCCATCCTCGTCAGGTTTATGGTCCATAGGCATTAGAGCTGAGTAGGACTATTTGTTCTTTTCTTCCTTTGGAAGTTTGCATAGTACCTTCTGCTATGCATAGTACCTTCTGTTATTGGTCCCCAGGGAGGAGGCTTTCTGGCCAGTTCTAGTTCAGGGAGCCCTGTGTTTGAAGTATGTGGTGCCTTCAGCAATAGGGACTTAGCTTCTAACTCTGGAGGCAACCAAGGGCAGCAGAAATAGCCTGTAATGCTTTGGGAGTCTTTTGAACAACCAAGAGCAGCACTCAAAAGAGGACTTCTCATTTTTAGCATTGGCGTTCTCTTGGCTGGACTTCGAAAGGTATTGTGCTCCGTGTGACCAAACTCACGGCCCCTCATAGTGTGACACTGATGTGCTCCTACTGCACTGACAACGATCCTCACTGGACATGATGACATTTTTGAAGTATCTCAGATATTACTACGTAACATCAAAAAGTCAGTGATGCTGACAAGGAGCTCACGGTAATTCTGGTACCCCAGCGCCATGTGGCCAGGACCAAGGATACGGCACAGTAAGATCTAGGCAGCCTTCCCCAACCTTGTTGCTTCTCTGCCTAAAACTGACAGAGACTCAAATTATCTCAGAGCATTTACTTTTCAGGGAAGGTGACTAAGGTTTGGAGAGCCTGGATACACACACACACACACACACACACACACACACACACACACACCTCCCTCTCACTCTTTCGCTCTCTGAAAATTACAATATGACATAACTATTCCTAGATAACATTGCTTAGTTTTGAACTTGATCATAAGGTAGGGGCTCTTTTAAAACATTTTTTTTACTCAGTATAACATTGCTAAGATCATTTATATTGTTAAATGTACCTGTTATTCAGTTATGGGGGGAGGGGAAGACCAGCTCTGTGATGGCCCTAAGAAATGGATTTGAACTCCCATCATCTATGTGAAAGTCCAGCTCCTGACCCGCTGCCCTGTTGCTGCTGCTCTTTCCTTCCATACATATACCCTCTTTTCCTCTGAGTATCATTTTGTTAAAAAAAAAAAAAAAAAAAAAACTGAATCACAGCCGGGGGTGGCTGCCAACCAAGCCTCATGTAAGCCTGGCCCATAATCTGAAACATGTAAATATATTGGCACTGAGCATCTTGCAGAAAGAAAAGGAAGATCAAGTTTATAGAGGGTTGCTGAGGCCAGGAAGACTATCTACCTGGGGAAGAAGGACAACTCACAGTCACAGCTGACTGGACACTGGGAGGTAGAATGTGAGGACGACTTGCACACTACTCTTGTTGGGCCAAGACCAAAAGCCAAGCATGGTGGAGACCTTTGTAGGCAGAACTCACTGCCATGTTGCTATGGCAATTCTTCCTCCAACCCAGAAGCTTCCTGTCTCTCCAGCAAAGCTCAGTTTCCACAACCAGAGGGGCGAGAATGCTGGAGGAAACGTTAGGACTGCTGAAGCCACACCCAAAAGAATTCTACTGAGAGAAGACCCCGTGTGTGTGTGTGTGTGTGTGTGTGTGTGTGTGTGCATGTGCGCACATTCACACACCCACACGCTTGTGCACATGTGTGCATGTGTCCATCCACATTGGGAAGGAGGGCTAAAAGTGCATTTTCTCTGCTCTGTGCTACAATAAGACCAAACCTTTGACTAATTCACTCTAAACCTCAATTTCTTCCCAAATGATGATAACTAATTCAGGTAACTCTAGGTTGCAGAAATCTCATTTGTACTGGAATGTGAACATATTTTATGTGAGTACCCGCTCCACACTCATACAAACACATACACACACACACATACACACACACATTCTGCTATATTCCCTAAACAAACAACAGATTGCATTGCTGCTGTTCTAAATTTTATGCCAGAAAAACAGGGATTTAAAAAAAAAACCTTCATCAAGATTCAAACCAAATGCATGCCTCTACCAAGTTGTGCACTGCACGATTATGAAGAATTCATGAATGTTCATTGAAGCCCATCCTGCAAATATTCAGGAAAATTGTTGCTCAGCCCAGCTCTCTAGGGAAGGACCATATGTTAAAGAGAGTCAGATTTACCATCTGCGTGATGCATTCCTAAATGCTATGCCAGCACCCTCCGTGAAGTTACTCATGGCCCCATCATACAGACAGACAGCTAGAAAGGAAAAAGCAGTGATGTGATGCCTCCCCACTGCTCTTTGGAGGATACACGAGAGCAATGGGTTTCCTCATTAGTCATTGTAAATAATCTTTCAAAGAAAATCAGCAGAACCAGGCATGGTGGAACACATCTAAAACTGCAGCTCTGGGTTTTCATCACCTGGGAAGGAGATGGAGGTCTGGAGCAAATGGTTTGAACTAGCACTCAGGAGGCAGAGGCAGGAGGCTTGCCACAAAGTTTAAGGTTGGTGTGTTGTACATACGAAGGCCCAGACCAGGCAAAGCTATAAGGGAATTCCCTGTCTCAAGCAAGCAAACAAACAAATAAACACAGCCCAACAATCTCTGCAAGGTCACACAGAGACAGAATTCAGGATGTCATCAATGTATGGCAGCAAGTCTTCCATCTACGATGACTACTGCCAGGTATAAAATCACGGCATGCCTTCTTTCCTCACTAAAGCCAATCAACTTGAAACTGAGGATGTCAGATACTTAAACATCATCCTTTTAACTACTAGTCATCCTAAGTAGATGATTCATGGGAGCTAAGTCCCTGTTGTATTGTGGCATCATTTTGATGATCTATTAAAAGTAAAATAAGATGAAGGTGCCCAAAATTCATTTTTCCCCAAAATGAAAAAGTACAGCCATCACATAAAATTAAAAATGAAAGTGTGCCCATTCATCAACTCTAATGGCATTCCTGGAACATGTAATTATTCTATACATGACCCCAGGCAAGTGATTTTAATCTGTCTATGCCTCATTTTTCTCATCTTTAAAATGGGAATATAATTAGTACAAGTGTCTCAATCCAAGTGATTTTCATGATTAAATGATTCCTGGTGCATGAAAAGAACTTGGCCCAGCATCAAGGATATAGAAAGACCTTAGGTCAACATTAGGTGCTCTCCTCCCATACCTAGTTCAGATAACCCCTCTCAAAGGCAGTGTGATGAGTTCCCTGCTTTGTGAATTACACACAGGCACTATCAAAATCCTGGCGCTTCATAAATACATCCTCAAAATATTGTTAAGCATCTGTTTTCATAATTTGCATGAAAATAGGCCCACTGTAAAATTTCTAAAATAATGACAGTACTCTCTGCCCGGAGGTGACTGCTGCAGTAGTTGGGTGAGCTGAAGTGGAGAAGCCATATGCACGGAAGGATCCAGGTTGTGCGAGGGCAGAGATTGTAACTTTGGGGCATCTTTTGGGCAGCTGGGTGAGCGGCATCAGCTTGGCAGCATCTCTGCCTGGAGCAGCTCCTTTGAATAAAGATTTCCAGCCGACTGCACATCTAAGTGGCAGGGTCACGGATGGCCTTAGGGTCTGAGAGGCAGCAGTGTGACTACAGTCTAAGAAGATCCTTTACTCCAGAGATGTAGGAAGAGGAAGCCTCGCCCTAGCAGTCTGGGATACACACACACAGATGCTAGGAGAGAAAACTACCCCCTCCAAAGCTGTCATCTTTGAAGAACAGAGAATGGTTGCTTATTATAAAGAATTTCATAATTCATAAATGTACTCATTTGCAAGGCTCATGGTGTCACGTGATTTTACCCTGTAATTACCCATAAGAGTAAAAAAGAAGAAAATCAAACCCCATCTCCATGAGGAACTGACAAATATGATGTAATCAAATTGTCTGTGACAAGTGTCATCATGAAGTCCTAGGCTTAAGAGAATCAGAAGAAAACTGAGATATCATCTAATTCATCATTCCATTGTGTGAAGACAATAAGATCTAAGGAGATTTATTCACTGGTTCAACAGTGTCACAACTTGTCTCACTATCTAGCAATGCAACACTTCAGTACTGTATAATTACATTGCGAAACGATATGTCTCCACCTTAGGACCATGATTCAAATATTCTCTCCGGGTTGGGCCCATGGCTCAGTGTTAAGAGCACTGGCGCTTTTCCGAAGGACATAGGTTCCATTCCCAGCCCCCACGTGATGGCCCACTACTGTCTATAACTCCTTTTCCAAGGAACCAGCCAAATGCTCTTTTCTGGACTCCATCACTACTACACACACACACACACACACACACACACACACACACACACAAACAAATGTTCATACAGGAAAAACACACAAAATAAAGTATATTAACAATAAACATCACTAACATAATCTCTTGAACCCATCATTTATAGGCCATAGGTTGCCTCTTTCTGTCTGGAAACCTTTTTTACAATTTATCTCTGCTCAACTGCAACCAAACAAAGATGCTCAAACATGTCAGAGGTTCCTCACCCAGCTTCCAGAAATCCCATGTTAACACAATACACCCTTTTAGTCTATGAAATCCACTCATCTTTCAAGTCTTTGACTCACCGTAGAAGCAAAAGTAACAGTAGTTGGTCTCCTTGCTATATCGAGCATACGCATAAATAACCTTTGGTTTGGGCATGGTGGAATTTGAATATGAATGTACTATTTAAAATACTTATTCACTGAATACCATTTTTTTTAAAGTAGATTTTAGAGGCTAGCAGCCACAGAACAACTTAACAGCTATCTCTACACAAGCTGTTTGAACTGAGGAAGTACAGAGCTCATACATGATTCAAATTCTTTCTTCCTGTTATGGCTACTAGCGATATCCCAGATACCATGATCTCTGTCATTGTGTCCTGAGTCACACCTTGTACAGAAATCCACACTAGTCCATTCATGCATACACTGTGAATGAGGTATAAATGTGTGTGTGTCAGCACTGCAACTGGGAATGAGCTGTTGGTATAGCACTAGAGTCTCTGTTATCCTGACTAACATACCTAGTGCAGGGACGTGCAGCCAGCAAGTACATAGAGATTTAGTTAATGTGAACTCATTGGAAACAATTTACTTAACGCTTGGTTTTTCCAATTTAAGTTTCACTAACATGAGACACTTTAGTTCATTCATTAAGAATAAAGTAGGCATAAAGATATACACATAGATAACTGTTAATTTTTTAAAAGCCCATGCTAAATGCTATGATAGAAAGATAGTAAAAAGCTCTGCGCGCACAGAGTGGGGCTGGATTAGCTCTGCTTAGGGGATGTAAGAGGGCTCAAGGAGGGTGCATTATTAAATCCATGCCCAGAGCTTCTGTGGTAGAGATGAGAAGCCAGGAAGAGTAAAAAACCTAAACCAAGGCCTAACCTGCAGTCTTGTCAGGATACAGAGCTAAAGTGATAATTAAAGAAGAGCATACAATAGTGTCTTGTGGTTTGCCAACTGATAACATCGAGAGATCATTTTCCACCTGCTAAATTTCTCACTGAAATCTGCATGAGAAAGACCATACTGGATATCAGGCTAAAGTGTTCTGAAACTACTAGATTTTAAAATCTGTATTTTTTTAAATATTACTTAATGATCACATATTTATATTACAGCTTTGTATTCAAGCTCTACTAGGACAAAATCCAAGTTAGTGGAGGCTGCATGCTCACGTATTTGCTGTAGCGCAGGGACGTTTCTCATCACTCCCTTCTACTTCATGGAACCCACCACTCCTCCAGTTACATTACAACTCTTCCCCAGGGTTCCAACCAAGAAACATCCTCCCTTAATACAGTAGGCAATGAACTGAACATTGTCGCGTGAAGATGTCTTGGTAACATTTTGAAGACCCAGCATTCAACAATGGCCACCTCGACAGTCTCCTAAATCAGCTGACACAAGCATTACCTGATCACTAAACCAAAGGAGCTATGTTCCTTTTATTCTGCAACACCAATTTCCAAATTAGTCATGATTTGAGTTTTTTAAATTTTTTATTACATTTTAGTGTGCGTGTGCATGTGCGTGTGTGTGTGTGTGTGTGTGTGTGTGTGTGTGTGTGTGTGTGTGCCATAGCACATGTGAAGTCAGAAGACAACTCGTCTAAGTTGGTTCTCTCCTTCTTCCCGATGGGCCTCAGGAATCAGGCTCAAGTTGTCTGGCATGGCTGTGCGCTCTCTTACCTGCTAAGCCACCTTGCTGACATGTGACAAACTGATTTTACTGTGGCAATGAATAACTCTAAAACCTCAGCAACCTAACAGCAAAACAGTCCTCCTTTCTGACATAAGCACACACTGTAAGTTGACATAGGGCCATGTGTTACAATTACTCATGACAGTGGTAGAGGCATCGCCATCTGGGAGGTTGCAGTACTCCAAAACAGACCAGAAAGAAGCCCCAGGTTGGTTCATGAGATTGTCACAGCCTAGCTTCGTACTTGTGGGCATTTCATTGGTCTACCAAGAATCATATGGACCAGCGAACTGGAGAAGCATATTTGATGAGAATTGCTGCCCCTAACTCAATAAGCTGGTAAATTCTTAATTTAAAAATCAGAAAAGCATAAAAACTGTCAGCAAGGACTTTCAAGTTTGAGAGGAAAAATAAGTTTTGTAACAGTACAAGAAACACAACAGATGCTTTTCTGAAGTCACTTCAAGTAAAGGATGCCACAGCTATTCCCAGAGACTGAATCTAACTCCATAGACTTTGATCCAATCAACAAAAAACTGTCCAGATCATTTGGGGTGTGTACTAATGATTGCTCCATTAGCTAGCCTGGAGCTCCTTAATCCGCTTTGAACTGGAAGGTTTAGGAGTTTACAAATCTGCTAGTTGGAGTGAGGTGACGCTCACATGTAATCGCAGTGCTGCAGTGCTGGAAGCAGGAGGAGAGTGAATTGAAGACCGGGGCTATGAAGTCTCCAAACACCAGGGCCTCGGAATGTAGCTTGGTGATAGTGCTCTTGTCTACCATGTGCAAAACCCTGGGCTGGATCCCCATAACTGCTAATTAATTAACCAAGGAATTAACCTACTAACTTGGGGAAACCTCTGGAGTTCAAGAAAACGCTGCAACCAAATTTAGCTGGCTCGGATTTGCTGTGATTGGAGTGCCCAGGAAAACCATAAAGCCATCCCAGACTCTGGTGGCAATACTGCGGGACGCAGACATCAGTGTCAGGATCAGTTTACTCCCACAGGAGGGGGTTTCCTTGATTGTGTGAAATACTGCTTTCCTGTGTGGTTCTCTTTTCAGGTCCTGCATCAGTGTTTTTGAGCCTATCTATGATTTCATGGATATATGTGTTATATCCATGATTTCATATATTTCATATATGAAATCACATAACATATATGATTTCATGGATATATGTGTTATATATATGTGTTATATGTGCTGTCATTAATTTGGATGGCTAGGTGCCTGATAGACTGTGGATGACAAAGCCCCCGATGAACCACCTGAAACACGCAATGAGTGACAGCTCTCATAGGAAGCACTTTCTGAGAAACAGTGATGTCTTGGTGACCCCAGTGGGTTCTCCAATAATGTCACGCACAAATCTAATAATAGCCACCAGCAAAAGAAAACACATGAACCGAAATACCTTTCTCCATGCCAGGGAGGCAAACTGCAGATCTGCAAGGAACCAGGAAACCAAAGAACACCTCTGCAGACTAGGCAGGCCATGAAAAACAGCAGTCATGTCTGCCTCTTAAGGAATAAGTATTTAAAGTACATGACTTTCCCACCCAACTTCCTTCAGATTCCCTTTTTCTTCTTTCACCCGTCTCCCTGAGGGAAAGGCCTGCTGGCAGGCCCAATAATTATTTCAACCACCTGAAAAGTCAAAAAGTTCCTCTGTGGACTCAGCTTGTCATATAGCACATATCTGTTCAGTATAGTGTGGAATCCCTTTTATTAAATTGTACAAATGAAATCAGATAGAGGCACGGGTGCCTGGACCTCATGGAGGGGGCAGCTGTGGGAGCCCCACTGAGGAGCAAATCCAACTGCATCAAGATAGAACTGAGCAGCCCTCTGTCAGGTAAAGGGTTGGTGAAGATCCTTTCCCAATCTGTAGGCAGTTGTTTTGTTTTGATGACAGTGTCCTTTGCTTTACAGAGCTTTTCAGTTTCATGAGGTCCCATTTATTGATTGTTGCTCTTAGAGCCTGTGCTGTTGGTGTTCTGTTCAGGAAGTTGTCTCCTGTACCAGTGAGTTCTAGGGTTTTCCCCACTTTTTCTTCTAACTGATTTAATGTGTCTGGTTTTATGTTGAGGTCTTTGATCCACTTGGACTTTAGTTTTGTGCAGGGTGATAAGTATGGATCTATTTGCATTTTTTTACATGTAGACATCCAGTTAGACCAAGAACTAAAGAAGCTGAAAAGCAGCAAACCAAGTAATCCGATTAAAAAATGGGGAACAGAGCTAAACAGAGAATTCTCTGGAGAGGAATATCGAATGGCAGAGAAGCACTTAAAGAAATGCTCAACCTCATTAGCCATTAAAGAAATGCAAATCAAAACAACACTAAGATTTCACCTTACACCCATCAGAATGTTCAAGATGAAAAACTCACGTGACAACACATGCTGGAGAGGTTGTGGAGAAAGGGGAACCCTCCTCCACTGCTGGTGGAAATGTAAACTTGTACAACCACTCTGGAAATCAATCTGGCACTTTCTCAGACAACTAGGAATAGCGCTTCCTCAAAATCCAGCCATACCACTCCTAGGCATTTATCTACAAGAGGCTCAAGTACACAATAAGGACATTTGCTCAACCATGTTTGTAGCAGCTTTATTTGTAATAGACAGAAGCTGGAAACAGCCCAGTGCCCCTCAACTGAAGAATGGATGCAGAAATTGTGGTACATCTACACAATGGAGTATTACTCTGCAATGAAAAATAAGGAAATCATGAAATTTGCAGGTAAATGGTGGGACCTGGAAGGGATCATCTTGAGTGAGCTGTCCCAGAAGCAGAAAGATACACACGGTATATACTCACTCATGTAGACATATAACATATGATAAACCCACTAAAATCTGTACATCTAAAGAAACTAATAAAGAGAGAAGACCCTGACTAAAATGCTCAATCCCCATCCCAAAAGGCAAAGAGGATGGACATCAGAAGAAGAAGAAAACAGGAAACAACCTAGAAACCTGCCACAGAGGGCCTCTGAAAGGCTCTGCCCTGCAGACTATCAAAGCAGATGCTGAGACTTATGGTCAACTGTTGGGCAGAGGACATGGAATCTTATGTATGAAGTGGAAAATAGTAAGATCTGGAGAGGACAGAAACCCTACAAGGAGAGCAACAGAACCAGAAAATTTGAACAAAGGGGTCTTCTCAGAGACTCATACTTCAACCAAGTACCACACATGGAGATAACTTAGAACCTCTGCACAGATGTAGCCCATGGCAGTTTAGTGTCCAAGTGGGAAGAGGCACTGCCTCTGACATAATATGATTGGCCTGCTCTTTGATCACTTTCCCCTGAGGGGGGAACAGCCTTACCAGGCCACAGAAGATGACAATGCAGCCACTCCTGATGTGACCTGATAGACTAAGATCAGAAGGAAGGAGAAGAGGCCCTCCCTTATCAGTGGACTTGGGAAGGGGCATGCATGAAGAAGGGGGAGGGAGGTTGGGATTAAGAGGGGAGGAGGGAGGGGCTTATGGGGAGATACAAAGTGAATAAAGTGAAATTAATAAAATAAAATAAAATTTAAAAAAGATACAACTGAGAAGGAAGAGGAGAGTCGGGGCTCTGCTGAAAGGGGGCTGCCCAATAACCGAGGCTTCCGACCATGGAGGGGGACAGGCAATAGGAAAAACACACTCAGAGCCCGGGCTACGGATAGAGAGGAGGGTACACAAGTCACCCAGCAGACTTCTTAGAAACACTTTCTGTTACAAAGGAGGACTCGGAAAGGGCCTGGCAATACTCAGCAAGAAATCGCTGGGGCCATGCAAGGAGAGGGTACAAGAACTGATAATTCATGCCCTAGGTTAAAACAGCTAAAGACTAGAGTCATTTATTTCACCATTATTATAAATAAAGAAGTTGAGGCTTGGGTGGTAATGTGCATGGTCCAAAGCTAAAGACACAGAGTTCCTGAAGACACTGCTTTGCCGGTAAGCTTCATGCAAGTTCCCATAAACTTTCCTTATTACCAGGCTGCCTTGCCTGGCCTCTGTGGTTGAGGAGGAGCTCAGTTCTGATATAACTTGATATGCTGGGATGGGTTGGTAGGAGCGGCTCCCCTTTTCTGAAAAGGGGAGGGGAAGGAGAGGTTAGAGGGGGCTATGATCAGAATGTAAAGTGAATGTATGAATTAAAAAATAAATTTCAAAAGAAATTGCAAAAAAATATCCAAACAAAAAACAAAAAGAAAAATAAATTAAAGAGCACATGTCATTTTTGATTACAGTTAGAGATCAACTATAGTTGTTTTCAAGTTTCACAGGCAAGGAGACACTGAGAGGAGAGCAAGGAAGTGACAGAGAGATGAAAAAGAGTACTACTAAGCCAGCAAGCCAACAAAGGTGTTAAATCAGTCCCTTCCCAGGATGTAGATGACACAGCGGTATGCTGGGGGCATACCTACTTCAGAATTCTCCGCTTGTGCAAACAGGATGTATGTTAGCCATCAATATCTATTTGTGATCGGATGACTGATACACTTAAAAAGAGCTAATTCACAGATGGCGGGCTTGGGTGGGTGGCCTAGGGCTGTGGGAGTGCTGGGCAGGGGTCTGGGAATTTTTCCTGGTATTAGCCAGCTGGCCTGAAGATGGACCTTCAAGTATCCCTGTGGATTCTCCTCACCTGAGAAACAGATCACCTCCCCCTGGTGAGGTGGCCTTACTAGGCCACAGAGAAAGAGGATCCAGATAGTCCTGAAGAGACCTGATAGGCTAGGGTCAGATAGTAGGGGAGGAGGCCCTAGGGGAGGGACTTAGGGAGAAGAGAAAAGGAGGTTAGAACTGGGAGATGAGGGACAGGTCTACAGCCGGGATACAAAGTGAATAAATTGTAGTAGTAGTAGTAATAATGATAATGATGATGATGAAAAAATTTAAAGAGCTAATCCATGACCATTCTAGGCCTTCTCTGCAGGTGCTTTCAAAATTAGCACATGTCAGCGATGCTGACAGCTAAGAATATGCATGCATGAGGCATCAACAATTTCAGGAAAGCCAATGAAAGATGTTTTAGTGTTGATTGTCCACTTTTAAGCTAGGTTTCTGCCTGCTTTTAAAGCATAGATAAGTAAGACATAGGGAACTTGCCTCCATCTTGTTTGCTATTTCACTCGGTGCTTTTGTAGGTGTAATGATAGCAGCAGGCACAAATGCTTCCCAACGACCCAGTCCTTGATTTTGCTAACTCCCCGCCAAAAATGCAGCCACTAGCTGCATATTCACATATTTGCTTTACACCCAAATCACCTCCTACACATTAGCTTCAAAATAGATACAGATGCTTTACAAATATCTGAATATTATAGCATTTTAAATGAATGAGTCATGATAAGATTGAATCGATACCTATAGCACAGGAGATGGAATTGGAATGTTTGAACTATTCTTTGGTTCTTTGTTAATGTTTCGAAGAAAAATGGTTATAGAACCGTTCATCACACCATTCTTAGAAACGAGGAACCACATCTTACTGAGTTTACATAGAAATCTCCATCTCAAACAAAGCCCACGCATTCTATGGATATTAGCCTTTAAAAATGCTGCTTGAAAAGTTGATTTCTGGAGCAGCTAAATTTTAAGTAATTTTAAAGTACAAATCTCTGACAAGAACTAGAAGTGTAACCTATCACCCCAGAAGGAAAAATAGACAAAATAAGTGTAGATTTTAAAAGGACTTGAATTTCTTTAAAGCTGTGAGAAATGTTACCATTTAGTAATGACATTCCCCATCCATTTGACCTCAGCTTGACACACTGAATTGCTCTGAACAGCTGTGGCCAGACACATAAGTTCTTCATCTTAACTCTCGCTTCTCTAATTTGTTAAAAAATGCACATTAAAAGAAGGCCAAAGAGAGAACCAGGAGTAACAGAATAAGCACAGTCATAAAATCCACCTCTACCAGGCAAAGCTGCTGCCAACACTTAGTCAAAAACTTTGATAACATTTCAGGTAGAGATAGCTCAGCCTTAGGCATACATACACCATGCTTTTTCCCTACTCCATGCTTTCAAGTTCAAAATATCAATGTTTTTATTTTTTCTCTGTTATTCTATGTGTGGGAGTGGGTTTTTTTGTTTGTTTTTTTGTTTTGTTTTTTTGTTTGTTTGTTTGTTTGTTTGTTTGTCTTTCTGCACAGGTCTGTGCACTGAGAGCGTGCAGTGCCCGTGGAGGCCAGAAGAAAACATCAAATCCTGGCTAGAGTTATAAAGGATTGTGCACATATGTGGGCACTGGGAATAGAACCCAGGTCTTCTGGAAGAGGAGCCAGTGCTCTTCAACATCAAGCCATCTCTCCAGGCCCCTCAAGCTATTTTAAGGGGATAGGACGTCCCTACTTTGGAGACTCTCCCACTCTTGGGAGTTACTGTTCACACCATCCCTTAATAACTCTACCTTGCCTCTGCTTTCAACTAAAAGGTGCAGGGAGGGTCCTTCTCATGTTGGCTCCTAACTCCAGTTGAGTATAAGGAATGTGGGGTATAGAGAAGAGGCGTTAGTTCAAGGAAGCTATCAAAGTGGCAAGATCTAAACGGAATTTTCATGCATGTGTTTCTCTCCTCTGTACTTTGACACTTGAATGACTCAGCTCCATAAGGGTGGACGGCTGCAACAGGCTTTGCAATCACACAGTTTTTAGTGATTCTTCATGGTTTTCCAACCTTGGCCACATACTGGAATTACCCAGGGAGCTATTAGAAAACACAGTTCCAAGACCTCTGGCATCTCTGAGAGTAAATCAGGCAATGAGATGAATTTAATGTTCTTTCAGAGTAAAGATTTACCATTCATTTTTGGTAAGGAAAAAACTTTTAATAGAAATGATTCATTAACTTGCTAATAAGCCTTGTTCAAAATATATAATTATCTGTAAAGTTCAGCATTTTGTTACACAAGTGGATAATATATTGACTTAACCACTTATCAACAGGAATTCATTTGGTACCTACTATGTGTCAAATATGGTGATTAGTATTATGTATGTAAAAATTAATAAGGCATAGTCATTGACCCCATGTATTGGAGGGAAGAAATAATTTGTTTAATTGGATGATTAGTATGCACTGCCATAATATTTTAAGAGGTTAAGATGTGAATGAAAAACAACAAAGGAAGTTACTAACGCTACCTAAGAAAGTCAGAAAGGGCTTCCTAGAGAAAGAAAAAAATCAACTATAATTTGAAGCTGAGTTTTTGAAGAAGGTAACTGTTGTAATTTTTTGGAACAAAGCCTACTATGAGGAAAGGAATTGAATAGATGTTTTTCTAAAGAAGATATACAAATGATCAACAGGTTCATTAAAATATTGTAAACATTATTAATAATTGGGAAAATGCAAGTCTAAACTATAATATATTATCACTTTGAAACGTTGGTAATGGTTGCTACAAAATATAAGTCAACACAATAATAATTGTTGAAGAGAATGCAGTGAAAGCATAAGCCTGTGCGCTGTTGACGGGGAACTGGATGGTCCAGCCACCAGGAAAAACAGCCTGGTGACTTCTCAGTCAGTTAAGAAGAGAATTACAGTAGGACCCAGCAAATGTGGTTTCAATTTGTCAACTTACTCAAGAATTCCAAGCTTTTAAAAAAGCATTTATACACCTGTCTTCATAGATGCACTTTTCAGAGAGACTATAACATGGATGTAACCAACCTGTTCGTCAAGAATAAGCACTACGCATGCCCAATCCAGGAGCAACAGCGGCATCACCCACAGTGGACCAGGACTTCCTGTATCCATCACTAATCAAGGAAACGCCTATAGACAGGCACAAAGACCAATCAGATGTCAGCAGTTTCTCAACTGAGGGTTCAGCTTCCCAGGTGACTCTTCGTCTGTGGCAAGTTGATGAAAACTAATTAGCACACCTGTATTCTATTAAATTAGTGAAGAAAATACTACAGGCATATAGGAAGGAGACTTTAATGGACAAATTATAAACAAAACCAAATTATTAATAAACAAAGACACTAACATGCATAGTAACTGTGACCCAGAGACATGTTCCAAACCACATGCTGAGGGGGAGAAGTAATGGAGGAAAATGTTTGCATTATAAAAGAATGCTCACTTGTTCCATTTAGGTTTTCTTTTCACTCCAACATTCAAAGTTCTTAAGCTCAAAACTCTTGAAGACTGGACACAAACCTGAGTCCTCGAAATCCAGAAGCAGAGGTGGGTGGTGGGTCTCAAGTTCAAGCACAGGCCTGGATTTCACAAGGAGACTGTATCTCAAAAACCAAATAAAATAGTTCCCGAGAAAGCAACAATAAGGGAAACGAAAGTATTTGAGGTCTGAGTTCTGGTCCTAGATATGGATCAAGATCAGGATCCTAAAACGTCACAAATCAACCTGAGAAGGAAGCATGGAGGAAGGAGGCTCAAGGACAAATGGGAGAATTTGGTTAAAAACTAAACCATTCTGGAAAGCTATCTGGCGCTTTCTAAGACAATTAGGAATAGTGCTTCCTCAAGACCCAGCTATACCACTGCTAGGTATATACCCAAAGTTTACTCAAGTACACAAAAGGGATACTTGCTCAACCATGTTTATAGCAGCTTTATTTGTAATAGCCAGAACCTGGAAACAACCCAGATGTCCATCAACGGAAGAACAGGTACAGAAATTGTGGTGTTTCTACACAATGGAATACTACTCAGCAATCAAAAAGGAGAAAATCATGAAATTTGCAGGCAAATGGTGGGATCTAGAAAAGATCATTCTGAGTGAAATATCCCAGAAGGAGAAAGACAAACACGGTATATACTCACTTATTTAGACCTATAAGATATGATAAACATAATGAAATCTATACACCTAAAAATGATAATCAAGAGAGCGGACATGGGGTAAGATGATCAATCCTTGTTTAGAAAGACAGATGGGATGTACATTGAACATATGACAGGAGTCTACTGAGCCCATCTGAAAGACTCTAACTAGCAGTGTTTTCAAAGCAAAGACTCATGACCAAACCTTTGGCAGAGTACACGGAATCATAAGAAAGAAGGGGAGTTAGTCTGATACGGAAAGGATAGGAGCTCCACAAGGACCAAATATATCTGGGCACAGGGTCTTTTCTGAGACTGACATTCAACCAAGGACCATGTAAGGATATAACCTAGAACCTCCACTCAGATGTAGCCTGTGGTAGCTCAGTAACCAATTGGTTTCCCAAAGTGAGGGGAACAAGAACTATTTCTAACAGGAACTCAATGACTGGCTCTTTGGCCTCCCCACCCCCCAAGGGAGGAGCAGTCCTGTTAGGCCACAGAGGAGGGCTTTGCAGCCAGTCCTGAAGATACCTGATAAAACAGGATCAGATGAATGGGGAGGAGGTCCCCCCATCAGTGGACTTGGAAAGGGGCACGGTGGAGATGAGGGAGGGAGGGAGGGTCTGGGAGGGAATGAGGGATCGGGACATGGCTGGGATACAGAGTTAATAAAATGTAACTGATAAGAAAAAAAAATAAAATTAAAAAAAAAAACTAAACAGAGGTGACTGTGGCTTCATAGAATGAGTTTGGAAGTGTTCCTTCTGTTTCTATTTTGTGGAATAGTTTGAAGAGAACTAGAGTTAGCTCTTCTTTGAAGGTCTGGTAGAATTCTGTGCTGAAACTATCTGGTCCTGGGCTTTTTTTTTTTTTTTTTTTTTTTTGGATGGGAGACTTTCAATGACTGCTTCTATTTCCTTGGGGGATATAGGACTATTTAATTGATTTACCTGGTCTTGATTCAGTTTTGGTAAGTGGAATTGATCAACAAAATTGTCCATTTCATTTAGATTTTCAAAATTTGTGGCATATAGAATTTTGAAGTAAGTCCTAATGATTGTTTGGATTTCCTCAGTGTCTGTAGTTATGTCCCCCTTTTCTTTTCTGATTTTGTTGATTTGCTCAACCATGTTTATAGCAGCTTTATTTGTAATAGCCAGAACCTAGAAACAGCCCAGATGCCCCTCAACTGAAGAATGGATGCAGAAATTGTGGTACATCTACACAATGGAGTATTACTCTGCAATGAAAAATAAGGAAATCATGAAATTTGCAGGTAAATGGTGGGACCTGGAAGGGATCATCTTGAGTGAGCTATACCAGAAGCAGAAAGACACACACGGTATATACTCACTCATGTAGACATATAACATATGATAAACCCACTAAAATCTGTACATCTAAAGAAACTAATAAAGAGAGAAGACCCTGACTAAAATGCTCAATCTCCATCCCAAAAGGCAAAGAGGATGGACATCAGAAGAAGAAGAAAACAGGAAACAACCTAGAAACCTGCCACAGAGGGCCTCTGAAAGGCTCTGCCCTGCAGACTATCAAAGCAGATGCTGAGACTTATGGTCAACTGTTGGGCAGAGGGTATGGAATCTCATGTAAGAAGTGGGAAATAGTAAGGTCTGGAGAGGACAGGAACCCCACAAGGAGAGCAACAGAACCAGAAATTTGAACACAGGGGTCTTCCCAGAGACTCATACTCAACCAAGTACCACACATGGAGATAATCTAGAACCCCTGCACAGATGTAGTCCATGGCAGTTTAGTGTCTAAGTGAGTTACATAATAATGGGAAGAGGGACTGCCTCTGACATAATCTGATTGGCCTGCTCTTTGATCATCTCCCCCTGACGGGGGGAGCAGCCTTACCAGGCCACAGAAGATGACAATGCAGCCACTCCTGATGAGAATTGTTAGACTAAGATCAGAAGGAAGGAGAGGAGGACCTCCCCTATCAGTGGACTTGGGGAGGGGCATGCGTGAAGAAGGGGGAGGGAGGGTGGCATCGGGAGGGGAAGAGGGAGGGGCTTATGGGGGGATACAAAGTGAATAAAATGTAATTAATAAAAATAAAATAAATTAAAAAATAAAAACTAAACCGAAGTGGGAAGTACGAAGGGCAACATAAAGACACACCTTAAAGAACCCAGGAAAGACCGCCCCTAACAGCAATCTGCAACAACCAGCAGCTAAGAGGACAGAGAAGGCAAGGAAGGTTCCACTAGAGCATAAAGCACACATCAATTACGGTGGAGATTCAATGTGGAGGGAATAGAAATACCCGTGGTAAAACACCCTTCCCAAGAAGTTTGGTTTAAAAAAGAAAGAAAGAAAAAGAAAAAAAAATAGGGCAATGTTCTGAGGTAAAAACTGATGAATTTAAAAAGCAAATACACAAGCTGAAAGTGGCCCGTATGTATACATGCATTTCTTTATTATGGTGACACTTAATCCTGGATACGTTGTTTTAGATTAGATTCCAGAGCCGGTTGGTACTTCTCAGTGTGTGTGAGTCTTCCTGTGCCATTCCTCACAATCATGGGGCCTTAACGTCTATTAGACTTTCGTAAGGAGAATCAAATTATCTCATCCCCTGCCCCAGTTCTCCAATGTGACATTTTCCAACATTCATTAATCATCAGTAACTTCATTTCAAGGTCCTTTGATTTTGTCTCGCCCAGGTAACCCTTGGGAATGCAGCCCTGGGCTTGCAGCCCTTTGTTAACCACACCTTCCACAAACAGCCTTTAGTTATTTTTATATGCCATCTGCCTTGCATAAAAAGTAGCTTTGTTTTGAGGATATAGGGAGAAGTTTAATTAACAGAGACAATTTCTTACAAACAAAAAGGCTAAGTGCTCAGAAAGCTTCTTATAATATATATATATATATAATTTTCGGTTTATTCCGAGGCCAGAGAGAAGAGAAAAGATTTTTAGGGAGGAAGGTACCCCAGAAAACTTTTCTGTTGCCCACATCCATTCTGAACCTCGATTACCTGTGAAATTCTTCCATCTAATCTACCTCAACTCCATTTCTACACATATACTCTTGCTGCAGCTACTACAAGGAACTTTCAGGGGTAACTATTATGACATCTCTCCTGAGGACTACCTGTCTGTTTTCAATAGGGAGAGGGGTCCCTGGCTCAGTTGCCTGTCAAAACCAACACACACTCTACTGGACATCAGGATATAGAATGCGAAATAAGCAAAAGTTTCTTATCTGGTTTTCTCCTACCCGGGATAGGACTAGTGTACGATCAAGCAATGAGCCCCCAAACCTTTTCCTCATCAGTAGTATGGCTGAACCTTTCCTTGAGACCCTGGACTCATCGCCCCAGGTATTTAGAGGTTCCCAGTACTGCCTCCCGCAAGAACAGAATATTTATTTTAGAAAAGTGACATATACACCATACAAACTTACTGAGAGACTTTAAATCTAGACACTAGCAAACTGCCACTCTGCATAACCAGTCTGACCTATGAAAAGCTTTTAAAAGACATTTTATGTTTAGCTTTGTAATACTAAGTGTGTGAGTGTTTTGCCTGCATATTTGTACATGTGCCACATGTGTTGTGTCTGAGGAGACCAGAACATGGAACCGAATGTCTTAGAAATGAGGTAACAGGCATTGGGCACTCCCATAGAGGGAGCTTAGCCTCTGCAGGCCCGTCAGTCATTTCTCCACACACAGCTCTACCGGTGGGCCCACTCGTGGCAGAAAGAGCGTGAAGGGTCAACGACCTGCCTACGCAATCCAAAGGAACACTCCTTCCAGGGTATCCCCGTGCACGTTTGAAGCAGAAAGATCCGCCACCGACATAACAACCCAGCTGAAGCGTGATTGTCCAGCTTCCTCTTCTCGGGGTCGGTTTCCGTTGGCACCTGCCTGCGTCGCAGCTCTGGCCCCCAAACTGAACGCCACATGTTATCGATAAAGCTCATTCAGTAGAACTTTCCAGACACTGATCGTGATCCAGCTCCGTTCATGGAGTGGAGTGCAGGTCTCCTGATGCTGGGAGAGGCTGCGAGAGCAAAACGTGATCTCGCCAGGGTCCCGCTCTTGGGTAATTGCAGTCAGTTCTGGCTAAGATGGGCAATTAAAAGAAAATCACTTTCTGGGGTCCGTCCCTTTATACGGCCACAGTTGGTGTGCACAAGAGAACTGCAGAACACCCTCAGACGCTCAGCGGGCAAGGACATTCTCTACGCCCTGCCCCTCGGCCTGTCCAGTCCTGTCTTGTAGTTCCCTTCTGTCTCTGCTTAGGTTAGCGCTTCTGCTCTTCTACTTTCTCGTTCTCTCTGCGCATGCAGTGGCTGACTGGGTTTTCTCTTATTTCCCTTTGTGTTCTGATGGGTTTTTTTTCCGGATACTCAGCCCTCCATCCCCCTGCTCAGGCCACGGGTTCACTGCAGAGCAACAACAAGCAAGGCCACGCCCTGTAACTTTCAAGTGCAAGAGATGCACCAAGGAAAAAATGCTCCTGTTTCCTCCCCGTTATCAATCGCCTTCGATTAGCTGCGCTTTATGAGGTAACTGTCACCCACACACACCCCTCATCCCACCACGTAATCAAGTTGAAAAGTAGATCAACTGCAAACAACACCCTATTCCTGACCTCCTTTACTGACAGTATGAAACTTCGTGCCTCGTCTGTCATCACTTCAGCAAAACATGCACGATGATACCCCTGTTTAATGCACATACCATTGAGATGACTGAAATGGTCAGATATCACATAGACATCAATATGTTGAATAAATTATTAACTTGATTGCCAATTTAGATCGCAGACTCTTCTGACCAAATAAATAAAAACAGATATTTTATGATGCATTTCATCATTACTGGAAGATTTATTATAATTTAAGAAAACACAAAGCAAGAATCACCTGGATCCTTCTTCAACTAACTCATCAGTCTCATTGTGTTTCAAAAAATACATAATTTCATACCTACAACAATTTCTACAAAGTCTTAATCTATTTGTACTGTTTCAGGGGGTACGGAATACTCTGGCTTCTCACATTTTGCCCCACTTCTACCCTGTCTCTAGAATGTAACATGTTCTGAATGACCCTAGAGACATCCCATTAAGTTAATAATTTAAAGTCAAATATGCCTTTTCATTGTCTTTGTTTTCCAGCTGTTTGATAAAGTGCCATGTATCACTTGGCTCTCCCTAAAGTATTCTGTGTTGGATGTCTTTCCTGAGCAAGAAAATGGCACATGTGGCATTTCTTTCTCCACTGTACATAAACTGCAGAGACTACCATGGAGAGTTATGAAATAAAAATGAATGCTTTTAAAAGCATTTATGCAGACTGGGGAATAAATGATAGAATTTTCTTATATTTCTTGTATATGCAGATAACAGATACATTTAATGCAAGAAGGAAATAGAATTTTAATAGAATTTTTAACTAAAGATCTTGAAACAAAACTAGACATACATTTTAATTGAATTTCTAGCTCAAATTACAGCAAACCATTATAAATCATTAGGAATCAGTTTTAAAACTGCTTTCACTTTTCTCCGTATTACAAACACAGAGGTAAGCTTTTACAGTTTCAGATAAGTGTTAATAAATTACCCGAATTTCAAAATTAATGGCTGCCCGGCTGCTTTAGGGAGATATCATTGTGTTTCATGAATATTTTGATTTTGTGATTAGATCAAAATGCACTGAATTCCTAAACAGTCATAACCAAGGTCCGCTGATCATAAACTGCTCTTTTTTAATAAATTATATTCCTCACAAATCTGCTGATATGGAATAATTAGAAATCGGTTGCCTGCATTTACTGTAATATTTGCATGACTTTAGATCTCCACCTACTGATCTAGAGGCTGGCAGGAAATGTACATTTTGTACATTTCTAAATATACCTTGCCTGCAGAGATAATGCTTTATATTGTGATGGTAAGGAGGTTTTTATTTGCAAAAAAAAAAAAAAAAAAAACCAAAAAAAACAACAACAAAAAAAAACAAAGAGGTGTCACTTGCCAGTACTGGAAGACATTGATTAGGCAGCTTGTGTCATTCCTATTCAGAACTTATTACTTACAGCTTTCCTCTTCCCTCTCCTCGGTAAGAGATAATGATCTGCATCTTGTAAACTGCTTAAAGAGTGTCTATTTTGTCTTCTTAGAAAGGTTTTAAATACATATTTAAAATAAATATAAACTGGGTAAAATGCACTCTCCCATCTATTATCGTAACTCCAAGTATAATCTTTAAATTGGTGATGAAGGAGTGGGCTGTTACAAAGAGCAAGCAAAGCGGCAGCCCTAGGGTAAACTCACTCTTTGCCACACAAAGCACGTGTGTCCAGATTTGAACCTGCCATCATATGTTACGTATTTGACAATTAAGTTCAGTTGGAGGGGAGACCACTGACTACACTTAAAATGAGTTTTATTTTCATTCTTCCAAATTAATTGGAAGCTGTTATTCTGTGTTTTAGAGAATCACAATATATTTATGAACAGAGCTGTAGAGCTTTAAAGAAAGTCTTCAGGAAAGAAGAAATACTTCTTGATAAAATAGAGAGATACAGAAGAAAGGTTCAAAAGAGTATTAGTGGGTTCTGGGCTGAATAGACGGCTCAGCGCTTAAGGGAACTTGCTGCTCTGCCAGACACAGGTTTGGCTCCCAGCATCCAGAGCGGACAGCAGACAAGGGCATAGAGTTCTAGCTACAGGAGCTCCAATACCCTTTCTCCTTTCTTTCCTCCACAGGCGTGCACACACACACACACACACACACACACACACACACTCTAACTCCTTAAGACCTCAGGTGGAGGAGGGGGCACTGGAGACTCTGTCCCACAGTCTGAAGAGCCTAGAGTCGCCTACCTCTGCTTGCACCATTGAGCCATGAGCCTTCCAGATTGAGATTGGGTTTAACCAGTTGTTTTTCTGTCAGCTCAATGCAAATGATTCTTCCTCAGACTTAGAAGGCTGGCCAGTCATAACTGATTGCTTTCCAGAATCCTTGTATTTTACCTCCAAAAAGGCAAGTTTAAAAAAATACTTAAGAACTGATGGTAAGATTTTTCAATAACAGTTAACCTTCCTGAAGGGTATACCAATCTGACACTATGAGTACACAAATATTCTCTTGTTTATGGATGGAGCAGAAAGTGGGTAACATTTATATCCAGGCTTACTCCTGCTTGGCACGTTAGCAAGTAATGCAAGAATCTCTCCCAAATCTTAATTAGAGGCGAAGAACATGAGTAAGAAGCTCAGAATATTAACTGTTAAAATACCTTCTGTAGCTGTTAGGTGAACTCACTAATACAAAGCATGAGGGCTGCTTCAGGTCCTAGAATACGGTAAATAATAAACAATAACTGGAAATGACAGAAATTTGCAGCATAGATTTGGGTGCTCTTCTCATATGACATCTTCTACACGTACATTCTGAGTTCATCTGTCTACAATCTCCATGTAAAATTATAAGTATGTTTCTATTTGCACTGAAAATATTCAGGAGAGACTGCTGGCTCTATTCAAAAAGAGGGCAGATACGCTCATCATATATGTCAGTATTTGCATACAAAAAAGGCCTTTCAGGGGCTGTGAGCATCTCTGTGCCCCTCACTATATGGTGGAATCAACAAAGCAGAACAGTATTTTCCCAAAAATCAACTATATAATTAGGAAGCTCTGTCTACTATGAGAAAACAATTTAGAAATTCCAGCCAAAGGGCAGTGCATTATGGGGTGGAAACATGGTGAAGCAGAAATGCTGACCTCATTACTCGGAGGCTAAAGTGAGAAAGAGAAAAAGATCAAGTCCCCAGTGTCCTAAAAGCTTCCTGAAAAAAGTTGTTTCAAGCTGGGTACCATTGCTTTCACATATGCTTCTCTGCAGCCATTTAAGTCCTAGGCTAGAGCAATCATTCACAGTCACATGTGCATGCACACTCCGTACATGTGTGGCCACATGCATGTGAACACACACACTCATGCACAGCACACACACACACACACACACACACACACACACGTTTACATGTGCACGAAAAGACACTCTGGCCTTGAATGAAACGTTGTGTTATTCAGCATACAGAGAGGCATCTTTTTCTTGGGCCTTAATGAAATTCAAAACATTCCTTCTCTCAAATACATGGTGCTACTTTGTGACTCCTTCAGGATATGTTCTCTAAGTGCTCTATTATCCTGTTCCATCAGGTGCTTCTTCCTCTTCCTTCACAAATTCAAGCTTACTTGTTACAGCAATGTAGAGCTGACTAGCATAATAGCCATTATTCCAATTAGCTTAGGTGTGAAAATGAATTAATGCTACCTACTGTCTTAGTTAGGGTTACTATTGCTGTGATGAAACATGACCAAAAACAAGTTGGAGAGAAAAGAGTTTATTCAGCTTATGCTTCTACATCATAGTTTACCCTCAAAGGAAGCCAGGACAGGAACTCAAACGGGGCAGGAACCTGGAGGCAGGAGCTGATGCAGAGGTGCTGCTTACTGGCTTGCTCCTCATGACTTGCTCAGCCTGCTTTCTCATAGAACCCAGAACCAGCAGCCTAAGGGTGGCCCCACCCACCATGGGCGGGGCCATTCCCCATCAAGCACTAATTAAGAAAATGCCTTAAACATCTATCTCCAACCCAATCTTACAAAGACATTTTCATAATTGAGGTTTTCTCCTCTCAGATGACTTTAGCTTGCATCACTTTGACATACTCTATCCAGCGCAGCTACTTTCCATTAGTGATTATAAGAAGACAAACATCTCAAACGGTGAGAAATGGAGCTGTTGATTTTCTCACAAGAATTA